>NW_028152053.1:0-196358 GCF_964638095.1 Poromitra crassiceps
TCCCTTAATATAGGTTTTCGGCTCATTTGGTTGCTATTTAGTAGCGAAATGGAGAAACACAATGCATCTTGGGACATTCACATTACAGTGAAGTTACAGCTTATTTTTTCTATGGGACTCTGAGCGAGGGAGTCAGAGACAGTCGGTATTGTGCCTGTCAGAAGTGCCTTTTAAACATGAACTCTGGATCATGTCCTGCTAGAGAGAGCAGGATATTTTCAGGTTTTGCCTTTCTAAACATCAGGGGTCTTTGTTAAGAAACAACTGGATATGAGCCGTTTTTTCTGCCAGTGGGGGGGGGGGGGGGGGGGGGGGGCGGGCGGCGCGGTAGCATCTATCGAAAACAAGAAATGTGATAGGAAGCAGCTGTAGCTATGAGGCAGTCAAAATAGTGGTCGCACCGTCGTCAATCACTGTGGGTGATTTATTTTACAAGTGGCAACTAGTCATATCTGACTAGTTTTAAATGTAGGCTATTTCTCCCCACAAAAGTTTGATAGCCTATCAGTCAGTCAGCTCCTATCCTCTCTACGCAGTGGAGAGGCACACAACACTGCCTGCTGATATAATTGGCTGCATCACGTTAGCGACAAATCTGGAGACTTCAAAAAGCATGCCGTTGGTTTTAACGGAGTCCATTCCAACGAGGGGTGGCAATGTGCCAAAAAATGAGCGCTTCACATTGCTACATAAAGCAGGCGCAGCCCAGTCAAAATAGTGGTCGGACTGTCGTCAATCACTGTGGGTGATTTATTTTACAAGTGGCATTTCAAGTCATATCTAACTAGTTTTCAATGTATTTCTCCCCACACAAGTTAGGCTTTTTCTGACATGGGAGCAAGCAAGCAGCAGCAGCAGCAGACCTGATGCACTGGACCTGCCTGGCTGCAGCTGAAGCGCATTGGCCAAACAATCAATCAATCCGTTTTTGCAGCACTTGAGGAAACCGTGAGTTTGCTCGTTGATATAAGCGATTGCCCGAACGATTCATTAATTAATAAACTAGTGAACGTGAAGTGAGTCACGAGCCACACCTGCCCACTACGGATATGCGGATAATATCCTGCCAGCTGTTTAACATGAGCTGCGATTGCGTGGAAGCGGATCTTATACCGGTGGTCGAGGTAGATAAGATACGGACTCGCGGGAGTGCGCGTAGGCCGGCTAATTGTTGTTTAACATGCAGGCCAACCGGCTAGGTGCAGGTTATAATACGGATTCCACTGCATGTTAAGAAGTGGCTAGACTGAGGAGAGAGGGAGAGAGGTGACACAGAGAAGGGTGAAAGAGGAGAGAGCCAGAGGGGAGGGAGAGAGCCAGAGGGGAGCGCTCCAAACAACTGGCCCACTGAATAGGCCTGCTTTTTAAAGGCGCAAGGCGCTAAATTAACGCCAGGTCAGAAGATAGCAGTACGCCGGTATTTAGCGCCGACACGCCCACTTTGGCCCATTCTGGGACTGCGCCACGCCCATTCGGCCTAAAGCGCATTTGGCAGCCTAAAGCCATATTGATATCGTCCCAAAACAGGCGCAAGGCACGTTTTTTTGCGTTTAAGGCCTGTTTTAGCGCCGAAGGCTTGTGGGAGAATAGGGCCCACTGTCTACGTGCTTTTGTAACTAACGTTAAATGCCGACAGGGTACAGCCATCGGCTGCTCGCAGCAGTAACGCTATGAACATGTAACTGTTTCGGCCCACAATTGTCAAAAGTAACAACGCGAGCGCACAGAACTCAACACGAGAGAGGAGAAAGACAGAGAGGGAGGGAGAGCAGCAGCAACACGGTGGCTGCTTGTGTGCTCGCTGGTACTAAATACACGGGTAACATTCTTTACCTCGCCCCCAGCTGCCTGTTCAGTGCCCTCAGTGCAGTCTTTGTGCGCAGGATGTAAGATTGCGCGAGTATGAGTATGTATTTGCGCGTGTGAAACAATATACCGTAAATTCCGGACTATAAGCCGCGGCTTTTTTCCCGTTTTTTGGCCTTTTTTGCCCCCTGCGGCTTATATAACGGTGCGTCTTATCTATGGATTTTTTCCAAAAAAAAAAAAAAAATCTCTCTTTTTTAGCACTCTTTCTAACTATAAATCCACTTCTGTTTTAATTTCCTCTCTTGCCCTCTTTTAACAACATAACATAACATAACATAACACAACACAGGTAAGCAGAAAGAAAAAGACGAAGCAATCACGCCATGAATGAGGAAATGACTCACCTGCTGGAGGCTGGAGATACACCGCTTGGGCTAAACTTTTACTCCGTGAAACACTATCGATTAAGTCCGACATCGCTCAGAGGTTTTGAGCAGCTTGAAAACAAGTTTGAAAACGTGCAGAAGTCCATCCACTCACTCACTAAAGAAAATAATGCAACCGTGAAGAGTTTCACTCGTGTCCAGCCATCTGGCCGAGTTAGAGCCGAAGTCCCGAACACAGTGAGAAAACCTCCCGAAGGTGCTGCTGCAGCGGGGTGCATATTGTCCGGCCAGCCGACCGAGAGGCATGCGAGCCGGGCACTATTAAACAGTTGGGGTGTGTGAGGTGGCTGGCTGTGGAGGTGGCGGTTTCTCCTCCTCCTCCTTTCTTCTTTCTTTCCGGCCTGCCACCGAGGGCCATCTTCATCTGCCTACTCCGCTGGCCCGACCGTCAACTCATCCTCCAGGCTGCGGGGAAGAAGCCCCTCACCTGGGAGGGTACGCGCTTTTTCGTCCCGGCAGGACCTCCGCGTTGGTGCAACAGAAACGCGCAACATACAACAGCATCATCGAGTCAATGGATATCGCTTTGGCGTACTGTACCCAGCGAGACTCGTCATAACCATTGATGGACAGCGGCGGAACAAGAGCTCAAAGTGAAACTGCCGAATATCTTTTGAGTTGGACTGGTCAATAGTACTGTGGGTAACTAAAATAAAAAAATAAAAAACGGAATTCTCTCTTCTTTAGCACTCTTTCTAACTATAAATCCACTTCTGTTTTAATTTCCTCTCTTGCCCTCTTTTCACCACACCGCGGACACTGTGTGCACTGTAAAAAAAACAAAAAATACCACAATGTGTGATTTTGTCTGGGGATTAGTGACCTGACTTTTGTTTTGTTGAAATGTTAATAAATGGGAGCTTCCCCAAACAGCCATCCATTCCCGACAATCCCCTCTGTGCACGAAGCCTTACATATGGTAATTAAACATCAAAACACCCGCGGCTTATAGTCCGGTGCGGCTTATAGAAGAAAAAAATAGTCACCTTTGAAGGTGCGGCTTATAGACCGGTGCGTCTTATAGTCCGGAATTTACGGTAATACGCTCGTGCTTCTGTTTGATTGCGCTCTCGCCTTCTGACATAAATGTAATCCCATATATCCAGTCCAGGGCCTCCTCAGGCTATTATGAAGTTTAGAGAGTAACAGTTGTCTTACTTTGTGTCTGAGAGTCCATGTTGATGACTGAAGAGTGTTGGAAACTCCTCCACAGACAGACAGCTGTCAGGAGGCTCTGCTCCACCCTCTTCCTCCACATGAACACTCATCTTCTGAGAGGAGAAACACACACACACACACACACACACACACACACACACACACGGTCATGAGTAGCCTATAGGGCTGAACAATTTGGGGAAACTATCTAATCGTGATTTTTCAGCAACAGGAAGCGGACAGATTGCGATTTGATTTACATTATAATGTTTTAAAGTCAAGGTTCCGTTCAATATTCACTGTGTAATAGATCATTAAAACATGTGATGGTAGGACTGAGCAATGTTTTATTCAAGATTCAAGATTCAAGATTCAAGATTTTTATTGTCACTCCATGGTACAAGTATCACGTGTGAAATTCTTGTGCTGTGAACTCCGTTTACAACATAGTACAAATATAACAGGGCATTGAGTGCAAAAAACAACAAGAGACACAACAATCAATAAGGCAGTATAGTGATAAGACAAGTCAGAGACAGTGGCATATTCACTGCACATAGGTGCACATGTCGTGTGCATACTTTAAACGTGCTTAAACATATTAAATTCGGCGTATTTGACATACAGGTGCCAATAGCATATTCCTTATTAAACATACAATTAAACTCAGCGTTTTAACTTCGGCGTATTTGACATACAGGTGCAAATAGCATATTCCTTATTAAACATACAATTAAACATTAGACATACGTAATGGTAGCAGCTACAGTACGGTACAGTACGGCTACTTCACTATTTGTGTATGTTAAGGAGTCTCGTGGCCTGCGGGACGAAACTGTTCCTCAAGCGATTTGTGCGTGCTTTTGGAACCCTGTATCTTCTCCCTGATGGTAACAGGAAGAACAGGCTGTTGTGGGGATGGTTTGTGTCTTTGATGATCTTCAGGGACCTCCTGAGGCACCGCTGTTTATACAGTTCATGCAGTTCTGGCAACCCACATCCTGTTACGCGCTGGGCCGCGCGTCTCAATCTCCGTAGCGCCCTGCGGTCCATGGTGGTACAGTTCCCGTACCAGGTGGTGAAGCAGCCAGTCAGCAGGCTTTCAATGGTGCCTCTGTAGAAGTCCGTAAGGATTTCTGGCCTTAGCCCAAATTTCTTCAGGCGCCTGAGTCCGTGTATTCGCTGTTGGGCCTTTTTGACAACAGTGGCGGTGTGGCCGGCCCAAGTCAGGTCCTGGTGGATGTTGACTCCCAGGTACTTGAAGCTGTCCACCCTTTCCACCACTGTGCCGTTGATGGTGATTGGGGGGTGTGTGCCCCCCCCCCCCCCCTCCTGTAGTCCACAATGATCTCCTTGGTCTTGGAGACGTTCAGAGAGAGGTGGTTGTCCTGGCACCATTGTTCCAGGGCCCCCACCTCCTCTCTGTAGGCCGTCTCGTCGCCCCCCGAGATCAGCCCCACGACTGCTGTGTCGTCTGCAAACTTCACGATGGTGTTCGAAGTTTGAGTCGCCACGCAGTCGTGGGTGTAGAGGTCGTACCAGAAGGGGCTGGAGACGCACCCCTGGGGCGCTCCTATGCTGATGGTCAGTGGGAGGAGGTGAGGTTGCCCACCCTCACCACCTGGCGGCGGTCTGTCAGGAAATCCAGGATCCAGTCGCACATTGCTGTGTTTAGTCCCAGATCCTTGAGCTTGTGTACCAGCCTGGAGGGTACTATGGTGTTGAATGCTGAGCTGTAGTCCACGAACAGCATTCTTACATAGGTGTCCTTTCCCTCCAGGTGGGACAGGGCGGTGTGGAGCACGTGTGCTACTGCATCCGCTGTGCTCCTGTTGGGGCGGTATGCAAATTGTAGCGGGTCGTGGTCCGGGGGGAATGTGGGGCGGATCTGTGATATGACCAGCTTCTCAAAGCACTTGCTGGCTATTGGCGTGAGGGCTATTGGGCGCCAGTCATTGAGGCTGGTCACTTTCTGCTGCTTGGGGATGGGGATGATTGTCGCTGCTTTGAAGCAGGAGGGAACTTGTCGGAGGGAGAGAGACTGGTTGAAAATGTCTGTGAATACGCCTGCCAGCTGGTGGGCGCAGGCCTTGAGGACCCGCCCGGGGATGCCGTCCGGGCCGGCCGCCTTGCGTGGGTTGATGCGCAGGAACGTCCGGCGCACCTCATCCTCAGTGATGGTGAGAGGGCGGTCTGGGTCTGTGGGGGGTGGGAGGTGGGGGGGGTTGGTTGTTGGGTGGGAATGGGAGGGGGTGGGGGTGCTGAGGGGTGGGTGGGGTGCTGAGAGGTGGGTGGGGGGGAGAGGGGTGGTGGGGGGGCGGAGAGGAGGAGGGGTGATGGGGGGGAGAGGTGGCAGGGGGGGGAGGAGAGGAGGGGGGGAGGTGGGGGGGAGGAGAGAGGGGGGGTGATGGGGGGGGGTGGTGGGGAGGAGACAGGGGGTGGTGATGGGGGAGAGGAGAGGAGGAGGGGTGGTGGGAGGGAGGAGAGAGGGGGGGTGGTGAGGGGGAGGAGAGGAGGAGGGGTGGTGGGGGGGAGGAGAGAGGGGGGGTTGATGGGGGGGAGGAGAAGAGGGGGGGTGATGGGGGGGAGAGGTGGCTGAGGGGGGGGGAGAGGAGGGGGGGAGGTGGAGGTGGGGTGGTGGGGAGGAGAGGGGTAGGGGGGGAGGAGGGGAGGCGCTCTGGCAGAGGGGTCGAACCTGGCGTAGAACGCGTTGAGTTCGTCTGGCAGAGTGGGTGACACGTTGGCGTTTTGCTGCCTTTCCCCTTTGAAGTCTGTTGCAGCATGCAGTCCTCTCCACAGGTGTCTGGGGTTGTTGGAGTCCAGTTTTGCCTCCAGCTGCCTTCCATATTCTCTCCGCGCTTTTTTTATTGTAGCTTGGAGGGCGTATTTCGTCTGCTTGTATTGTTCTGGCGTCCCGGACTTGAAGGCGGTGGTCCGGGCGTGAAGTGCAGCCCGGACATCACAGTTAATCCAGGGTTTCTGGTTTGGCATTGTTCTGACTGTTTTTGTGGGGACTATGTCCTCTGTGCATTTTTTTATAAAACATGACACCGTTTCAGCATATTCTTCCAGGTCTCCTGTGTTGAATTCTCCCCATAACACTTGGTCGAAACAGTCTCTCAGGATGTCATCTGATTCGTCTGACCAGCGTTGGGCGGTTCGGTAGACTGGGGGGTGGAGTTTGAGCTTTGGTTTGTGCCTGGGGACGAGCCAGATAGAGGCGTGGTCCGATTTGCCGAATGGGGGTCGGGGTGTTGCTTTGTAGCAGCGAGGAATGTCTGTGTAACACTGATCCAATGTATTTTATTCCTTCTTTCTAAAAGTCCATCTGTTCTTCTACACTTCATATTTTTTCATTTGCATTGAAGTGTCAAAGCATGTTGCCCCGGGTGCTGTGAGAGTGTTCTCTCACCTAGACAGACATACCCAAAATAAATCAGGATAGCTCCTCAACCATGAGGCCTTCATACAGATGTCTGGTCTTCTGTGAAAGATCAGAAGCTCTGGAATATGACTCCAGTGTGAGTAAACCTGCATCTATTACCATTCCAGTGTAAATAGAGATGCAATAAAGGAGAACAATAATGTGTTCATCCTCACCTAGTGAATCTAATTTTAAGAGACAACATCACCATTATAACCAATATGCCACAGCTAATTATGCTGCTGAATGTTTCATAACAAAATTCACAATTTCAAAACTTTATTGATATCCCGAAGGAAACTTGGTTTGCAGGGCCAAACAGTACAAAAGACTGACAATAACAAGCATCATCATAACACTAACTCCAGTAGCCTGTACTACGAATGTTGGATAAGAAGATCCAGGATCTGTCCCTTGATCTGGTTTGTCTAAACCAGATCAGCTCGATTGTAGTTAACTTGTACTACGAACCTCGTTTGCCAGTCGTTAACTCGAACCAGGTTTTTCTAATCAAGTTGACTGCGCGTGCACATGAAAATGCCCGTGCACACGAGCTCGTGCCCGCAAAAGAGGCGTGGTTTTTAACAACTAGCCAATCACAATGCAATATGGACCGCTCAGCTCAGAACCGTAGCTTTTACAGCGCCAGACACGCCTATTTCCTCATTCATCAAAGCCATCGACTACTATGTCAGAATCAAAATCCGCATTGGATATTTTTAGTCTGTTCCCGAATGACTGTCTAAAGTTACCACTTTTATTCACATCAGTCATTTATTTGAAGAGCGGTTTCTGCCTCCACGTATCCTACAGCACCTGAATTCACCCTCTCAATAAACTGCGAGTGGAAGCAATGTGTAGCCTAATGTCTCAGTCCAAAATCCGTAGACCATTTAGGCTCAACGAATAATAATGATGTCATGTTTAGTCGCACTGATTGAATAATTCCTATAGGCTATGAATAAAAAAAAGAATGATAATAAAATTAAAAGAGGCTTCTGAACGACACGGTATGTGCGGGCATATATTTCATTTATAAAAAATAGCCTATTTTGTGGTCACATATATTGTCAGCAGAGTCGCATATCTCCATATTTCATATAATGATGCTGGAAATATGAAGTTCAATCACATCATACAGGCCAAAAGCAACACTTGCAGCTGCAAAATGCAGGAGTAGGCTGATATGAATCATCTTAATATGGGATCGCCTGTGTGCAGGTGATCCCATATTAAATTGCTTAGATGTAGTAGGCCAGCATGTAAGCTATGACTATTTCAATTCCAACCCAACGTCAGTCTCAGCTCCATTGCGCACACGGCACCGTGCGCTTTGGAGACGTTTATGTAACCTTTTTATGCCGGTTTAGTGATATTTCTCCACTCACTATTCAGCTGCAATCGATCAGCGGGATCAAACAACGTATCTAGGCTACTTGAGAGCACAAAAATGAATATATAAAAACATATTCCAAAGTGGTATAGGGCTTAATTAAAATAGCCAACAAGTGCAAGGCTTTAGTCCTTGATTAACATTAACATTGATTACCATTACTCATTCAACATTACAATTCGTGCTCCTTCGGGAAACTCATCCAGAAAGGGGTTGGCCATTTTTCCAAACTGCTGATTCGATTGGTTCGTGGGCGGTGGATTTAAGGTCTAATCTTATCCTTGCAACTTAACCTGCTACGGACCAGGTTAAGTGTGAAGCATAAGTTGCTATGGAAATATATGTCGGTAAGAAGTTAACTTGCTTTGTAGTACGGCCAAACCAGGTTTAAACCTGAAGTTACCTCGCTAAACCACTAAACTGGCTTTGTAGTACAGGCCTCAGTATTGATCAGCTCAAGCATCATCATAACAAAGTAGCTCCAGTAGTGATCAGCTCAAGCATCATCATAACACAGTAACTCCAGTAGTGATCAGCTCAAGCATCATCATGACACAGTAACTCCAGTAGTGATCAGCTCAAGCATCATCATAACACAGTATAGTAGTGATCAGCTCAAGCATCATCATAACAAAGTAGCTCCAGTAGTGATCAGCTCAAGCATCATCATAATACAGTAACTCCAGTAGTGATCAGCTCAAGCATCATCATAATACAGTAACTCCAGTAGTGATCAGCTCAAGCATCATCATAACACAGTAACTCCAGTAGTGATCAGCTCAAGCATCATCATAACACAGTAACTCCAGTAGTGATCAGCTCAAGCATCATCATAACACAGTAACTCCAGTAGTGATCAGCTCAAGCATCATCATAACACAGTATAGTAGTGATCAGCTCAAGCATCATCATAACAAAGTAGCTCCAGTAGTGATCAGCTCAACCATCATCATAACACAGTATTAACTCCAGTAGTGATCAGCTCAAGCATCATCATAACACAGTAACTCCAGTAGTGATCAGCTCAAGCATCATCATAACACAGTAACTCCAGTAGTGATCAGCTCCAGCATCATCATAACACAGTAACTCCAGTAGTGATCAGCTCAAGCATCATCATAACACAGTAACTCCAGTAGTGATCAGCTCAAGTAGGGATGCACCGATACGAAAATTTTGGCCGATGCCGATAACCGATATTAACATTGCCGTTATGGCCGATAACCGATATTTACCGATGTCGATATGATCTGTATAAAACCACATTTTTATGATCATCACATTTTGTACGTACTGAAAAACACATGTTAACACTGAATTTGAAAAAGTTATGCATTTCTTTATTTGCAAAGCCTTTGGAAAAGCCCATAAATCATAGATTTACTGCATTATTTCATATCAATGTGAAGAATTTGGCTGATAATGATAACCGATATTAACATTGCAACATCTGACCGATACCGATATGATCGACGATATATCGTGCATCCCTAAGCTCAAGCATCATCACACAGTAACTCCAGTAGTGATAAGCTCCAGCATCATCATAACACAGTAGCTCCAGTAGTGATCAGCTCAAGTATCATCATAACACAGTAGCTCCAGTAGTGATCAGCTCAAGTATCATCATAACACAGTAACTCCAGTAGTGATCACCTCAAGCATCATCATAACACAGTAACTCCAGTAGTGATCAGCTCAAGCATCATCATAACACAGTAACTCCAGTAGTGATCAGCTCAAGCATCATCATAACACAGTAACTCCAGTAGTGATCAGCTCAAGCGTCATCATAACACAGTAACTCCAGTAAAGATCAGCTCAAGCATCATCATAACACAGTAGCTCCAGTAGTGATCAACTCAAGCATCATCATAACACAGTAACTCCAGTAGCCTGTACTACGAAGCTGTCTTAACAGACCCGCGATCTGTCACTTTGATCTGGTTTGACTGAACAGGATCAAAGCTATCTAGTTTAACGATACTACGACGCTGGTTTTCTACTCGATAACTGAAGCTGGGTTTATCTGGGATCTGCCTGTGCACGCGCACGTTTTTCGCTCGTGCACAGGCGCGCGTCCACGCGAAAGAGGTGCGCTAGCCAATCACATTATGAACAGCTGAGTTGACCCACGCCCACACCCATTTCCTCATTCAATGAAAGCGCAGTGGGATCAGAGATTTTTTCGGATATTTAATGTAACCTATGGCAGAATGAAAATCCGCGTTGGATATAGTCTGCGGAAGGACTGTCTAAAGCTGCCGCTTGTATTCACATCAGTCATTTGATTTACTTTGATCAGCGATTTCTGTCTCCTACAGCAGCTTTGTGCGAGTGTAAATGTACATTAAATGTGTAATCTCAGTCTATAAATTTCCACAATCTGTAAGCCTATTTAGACCATAGATTTAGAAAGCATGCTCAATGAATAATGATCTCTATCACTCATTATGTGTGTGTGGTTGCACTGATCGAATAATTCATATATAGGCTATAATAATGATATCCTAATATAAAAGAGAAAACTGCTGAACTGAATTGAGACGATGCGGGCATACTTTTCATTGATAAAAACTAGCCTATTTTTGCTCATATATTGGCATACAGCCTACAGGACACAGTTCCAGCTGAAACATGCAAGAAGCCTGCATATTTAGTATTGGGGCTATCCCATATTTATCCCATATCTATATTATATGTATAGGCTTTTCTGGCATGTAGGAGAATATCACCCTCACTCGTGTATGATATGCGCTGCGGTGATTAATAGTGATCATATTTCTCCACGCACCGTTGAGCTGTTAAGACATAAAGTGGTAAGTAGGCTTAATTTAATTATGTAACCTACAGAGCCACAAATGTTTTTCTTGTTCTATTCTCAGTTGACTGCAATCTATTTTTCATATGGCGATCTTATAGGAATGGTGAGTGACTCCAGAGAGCCGATTTTATGGGTCTGTCATGGATTTTGATCTTATCCTCTGAAGCTAACCTGGGCTCTGTACTACGAATGTTGTATAAGAAGATCCAGGATCTGTCCCTTGATCTGGTTTGTCTAAACCAGATCAGCTCGATTGTAGTTAACTTGTACTACGAACGTCGATTGCCACTCATTAACTCGAACCAGGTTTTTCTAATCTAGCTGACAGCTCGTGCACATGAAAATGCCCGTGCACTGGAGCTCGTGCCCGCAAAAGAGGCGTGGTTTTTAACAACTGCCAATCACAGTGCAATATGGACTGCTCCAAAACTCCTACAGCGCCAGACATGCCTATTTCCTCATTGAATGAAACCGCAAATACAAATCTGCGTTGGATATTATTACTGTTCCCGACTGACTGTCTAAAGTGACCACTTTTATCCACACCGGTAATTTCTTTGAAGAGCGGTTTCGTAGGCTATCTACAGCTCTCTATCTACAGTCTTTTGTGGAAGCAATGTGTAATCTATCTCAGTCCAAAATCCGTATGTAGCTATAGACCATTTAGGCTCAATGAATATTAATGATCTCATGATGTGTTTAGTCACACTGATTGAATAATTCCTATAGGCTAATCAATAAAAAAAGAATGATAATAAAATAAAAAAATGCTTCTGAACTGAATCGACATGGTAGCCTACATGCGGGCATAGATTTCATTTATAAAAAATAGCCTATTTTGTGGTCACATATATAGGCTATTGTCAGCAGAGTCGCATATCTCCATATTTCATATAATGATGCTGGAAATATGAAGTTCAATCACATCATACAGGCCAAAAGCAACACAGCTGCAGCTGCAAAATGCAGGAGTTGCCTAGATATGAATCATCTTAATATGGGATCGCCTGTGTGCAGGTGATCCCATATTAAATTGCTTAGATGTAGTAGGCTATTCAAGCATGACCATTTCAATTCCAACCCAACGTCAGTCCCAGCTCCGTTGCGCACACGGCACCGTGCGCTTTGGAGACGTTTATGTAACCTTTTTATGCCGGTTTAGTGATATTTCTCCACCCACTGTTTAGCTGCAATCGATCAGCGGAGTCAAACAACGTATCTAGGCTACTTGAGAGCACAAAAATGAATATATAAAAACATATTCCAAAGTGGTAAGTAGGGCTTAATTAAAATGTAGCCTGCAACAAGTGCAAGGCTTTAGTCCTTGATTAATTCAACATTACAATTCGTGCTCCTTCCTCAATGGGAAACTCGTCCAGAAAGGGGTTGGCCATTTTTCCAAACTGCTGATTCGATTGGTTTGTGGGCGCTGTATTTAAGGTTTAATCTTATCCTTGCAACTTAACCTGCTGCGGACCAGGTTAAGTGTGAAGCATAAGTTGCTATGGAAATATATGTCGGTAAGAAGTTAACTTGCGTTGTAGTACGGCTAAACCAGGTTTAAACCCAAACTTATCAGGATCAACCTAAATCTTGCTTTGTAGTACAGGCCTCTGGTCGGGACCAGGTTAGCTTTGCAGGATGAGTTGCCATGGTGATTAGAAGTTAACTTGCTTTGTAGTATGGCTAAACCAGGGTTAAACCTGAAGTTACCTCGCTAAACCACTAATCTTGCTTTGTAGTACAGGCTACAGCTCAAGCATCATCATAACACAGTAGCTCCAGTAGTGATCAACTCAAGCATCATCATAACACAGTAACTCCAGTAGTGATCAGCTCAAGCATCATCATAACACAGTATTAACTCCAGTAGTGATCAGCTCAAGCATCATAACACAGTATTAACTCCAGGGGCCTGTACTACAAAGCAAGATTAGTGGTTTAGCGAGGTAACTTCAGGTTTAAACCTGGTTTGGCCGTACTACAAAGCAAGTTAACTTCTTACCGACATATATTTCCATAGCAACTTATGCTTCACACTTAACCTGGTCCGCAGCAGGTTAAGTTGCAAGGATAAGATTAGACCTTAAATACACCGCCCACGAACCAATCAAATCAGCAGTTTGGAAAAATGGCCAACCCCTTTCTGGACGAGGAAGGAGCACGAATTGTAATGTTGAATTAACCAAGGACTAAAGCCTTGCACTTGTTGCAGGCTACATTTTAATTAAGCCCTACTTACCACTTTGGAATATGTTTTTATATATTCATTTTTGTGCTCTCAAGTAGCCTAGATACGTTGTTTGACCCCGCTGATCGATTGCAGCTGAATAGTGAGTGGAGACATATCACTAAACCGGCATAAAAAGGTTACATAAACGTCTCCAAAGCGCACGGTGCCGTGTGCGCAACGGAGCTGAGACTGACGTTGGGTTGGAATTGAAATGGTCATACAGCCTACTACATCTAAGCAATTTAATATGGGATCACCTGCACACAGGCGATCCCATATTAAGATGATTCATATCTAGGCTACTCCTGCATTTTGCAGCTGCAACTCTGTTGCTTTTGGCCTGTATGATGTGATTGAACTTCATATTTCCAGCATCATTATATGAAATATGGAGATATGCGACTCTGCTGACATTACAATAGCCATGTGACCACAAAATAGACTATTTTTTATAAATGAAATCTATGCCTGCACATACCGTGTCGATTCAGTTCAGAAGCATTTATTTTATTTTATTATCATTCTTTTTTTATTGATTAGCCTATAGGAATTATTCAATCAGTGCGACTAAACACATTGATTTTATTTTATTTTATTTTATTTGACGGTTACAAATTGAAATACAATATACTGAACAAAGTACAGACACGGATCATTATTATTCATTGAGCCTAAATGGTCTATAGCTACATACGGATTTTGGACTGAGATAGATTACACATTGCTTCCACAAAAGACTGTAGATAGAGAGCTGTAGATAGCCTACGAAACCGCTCTTCAAATAAATTACTGGTGTGGATAAAAGTGGTCACTTTAGACAGTCATTCGGGAACAGTAATAATATCCAACGCAGATTTGTATTTGCGGTTTCATTCAATGAGGAAATAGGCGTGTCTGGCGCTGTCGGAGATGGAGCAGTCCATATTGCACTCTGATTGCCAGTTGTTAAAAACCACGCCTCTTTTGCGGGCACGAGCTCCAGTGCACGGGCATTTTCATGTGCACGCGCTGTCAGCTTGATTAGAAAAACCTGGTTCGAGTTAACGAGTGCCAATCGACGTTCGTAGTACAAGTTAACTACAATCGAGCTGATCTGGTTTAGACAAACCAGATCAAGGGACAGATCCTGGATCTTCTAATACAACATTCGTAGTACAGGCCACTGTAGTGATCAGCTCAAGCATCATCATAACACAGTAACTCCAGTAGTGATCAGCTCAAGCATCATCATAACACAGTAACTCCAGTAGTGATCAGCTCAAGCATCATCATAACACAGTAACTCCAGTAGTGATCAGCTCAAGCATCATCATAACACAGTAACTCCAGTAGTGATCAGCTCAAGCATCATCATAACACAGTAACTCCAGTAGTGATCAGCTCAAGCATCATCATAACACAGTAGCTCCAGTAGTGATCAGCTCAAGCATCATCATAACACAGTAGCTCCAGTAGTGATCAGCTCAAGCATCATCATAACACAGTAGCTCCAGTAGTGATCAGCTCAAGCGTCATCATAACACAGTAACTCCAGTAGTGATCAGCTCAAGCATCATCATAACACAGTAGCTCCAGTAGTGATCAGCTCAAGCATCATCATAACACAGTGCAACGGTGCAATATCTGACTCATAGCCTTGTTTATAATCCAGTGTGGTTTACATACTAGACTGCACATAGGTATACAATTAGATTTTATTTTTATTCCTTCTTATATACATATTTCTAGCTCTACATCACACTCATATCATGTAAATAGCAGCTAACTTGCTTTATATATGATCGCTGTCCTTGTTTGTTCATTTTAGCTTGTATGCACACCTTTTCTTTTTTTCCTTTGTACGTACATTGAGAGCAACGTATTCCCTGTATGTCCACATACATAAAGCTGATTCTGATTTACAAAAACGGTGTCACAGTCATGTATTCTATGAATAGACATCTTCCATCACAGTTTTCTTTTTCATTTTTTATATTTTTTATTCTTTCCTCTTCTTCTCCTTTTTTTGTGGGGGGTCGGGGGGGGGGGCGTTTTTGGGGGGGCACAGATCAGCGACAGCTGGTGCAATGGGGTTAATCTTAAGTGAATAAGTGAATAAGTTAAGTTAATCAGTTAAGTGTAAGTGCCTTTACACTTTAGGTTTTGTGTTTACAGATTAGGCTATTTGTTAAAGGCCTCCATGAAATTTGTGTGGATATGCTCTATGCTGTACATGTTTGTTTTTGTGTGGACTCTGTCGCACTGTAGTGTTGGATTATTGTACTCGCATCTATGACAAGAAGACCACGAGAGAAGCCTGTTGATTTGTGATAGAAAATATATAATAGGCCTACTTACCACATACCCATTTGTGACACCCACCACACATTTAATAGTTTATAACAGAAAAGTTATCTCTTTATCTTATTCCCTTTCATATAGCTTTATTTCACGTCAAACTTGAAGTATGAATCTAAATACTTTATTGAAACAATGTTTTAAGTTATGATTGACTACGACTGGCCCCGCCCTCAGGCACGAGGTGGACATGACTCAACTTGTGGCGTCCTTTATCTTCCTGCATGGAAGGTGGCGATGTAGCATGACTTTGTTGAGTGGGAATGCAGCTTAACTAGATCAAATATGCACAATGCAGTCACTGCCAGGGTTGGAAGGGTTACTTTAAAAATGTAATCTGATACAATTACTAATTACCTGTTAAAAATGTTAGTCAGTAATGTAATTCAAGTATCACAATAAAAAAAGTAATGTAACTGATTACTTTCCGTGGCTTTTGGATTACTTTTGAACACATTTCCTACATTTGACTAATAAAGTCTGGGGGCATGCTCCTCAGGATGACAAAAAAAACAACGTCTGTGTTGGTTACAGCAGGCATTCATCCAATCTAGTGTTGCCTGTCTCTCATTAATAATAAAACAATAACAATATTTCCATTACAGTGCATTGATGATCTGGTTTCTAGTTATTTATTTATTTTGGGTGCACTGGTCCTTTTTAAGAGCCAACTAAGTGTGTTTTTTCAAGTGTGTTTTCCCCCCTCTCCAGTGGTTTTATGTTGTATTTATTTGCACCATAGATATCAAACATAAAACAGACAATAGGAAGAATCAATATGTACACAGCTGTCAGCCACTTGGGTAAAGATACAATATACAATAAATAGAATATACATACATGTAATCCTGCTAGTAATCCCCATTTTCCACTAAATGTAACTGTAATCTTGATTACATCTTTTTTATGCAACTGTAAGGGATTACAGTTAACTTGTTTGTATCCTGATTACAGTAACCAGATTAGATGTAATCAGTTACTTCCCAAGCCTGCTCACATTTCCTGCTTCTAAAAAATAAACAATAAATAAAAATCCTGCTTCTCAGTCTAGTCTGTCAGACATTTTGTGCTCTGTTTAAGAAACTCCTAATAGGCCTGCTCTCAATAGACTACTTTGATCTTTATTAGGATCTGATCTTTCTTTTAAGGGTAAGGTCTTAGAGAATTCAGACTTCAGACTTCAGACAACTTTTATTAATCCCAGAAGGGCAATTCAGTTTCACAGCCTACCCAATACCTTCAAAGCTCACAGTGAGCTACAAACTTCAGACATGACAGGACGTAACGTAACAGCATGACATGACATAAACAAACAAATAATGTCAGAGATAACAGATCAGACTCATATAAACATGAACAAGAAATAAAAAGTATACATATATTTCTATATGTAAAGACATGAGAACATGTATAAGAAATAAAATATATATATATATATGTATGAGCAAGCCTAACCTGTTCGTCACAGACAGGATACGTACAGCCTGTTGTGCGCTCATACTGTATGAGTGAAGGCATTCACTTAAAATGACTACTGTCTGTGTTTAACAGCCTGACAGCAGAAGGAAAGAAAGACTTGGAGTACCTGTTCGTTCTCCTAGGGGGCGCATAGTAGCGCCGGCCTGAGGGCATCAGAGCAAATTCACTGGACAAAATGTGGCTAGATTGTCTTATTGAATGTCATCATTCTAAGAATGTCAACGCTACAGGACCAACTCACACCTTTTTTGATTTAGTGGGAAGCTGATGTACTGTTGAGTTAATTCTGTCTCTTGTTCCCTGTACAGTGCAGAGTCACAGACTGTTAGATCTGTTACAGTCAAATGTTAAATCATAATTATTTATGTTGTAACATATTAAACACTCACCTTGCACAGCTCCTGTTGCTCCTGCCTCCTGCTCTGCTCTGCACTCTCACTCAGCAGCACTTTCACACATGTTTGCTCCTCCCCTCAGGTGTTGCTCCTCCCCTCAGGTGTTGCTCCTCCCCTCATGTTTCCAGATCTTGTGACTATAACAAGCAGGAATTTGACATTTAAAAAAGCGCTGCAGTAAAACAACATGAGAATGATCACAGAGCTCAGCTATCTGGGGACATGAATATGATGGAGTTACTGATCACAATTTGATTTGATCTTTTTTATGGAAATTTCAAAAAACTGCCTCTGTAGAACTGAAGGGATATTGTTGTGGTGTTTAGTAGACTATCTAATTATTAAAGATGCTTTAGTGAAAGAAAAATAAATAATGATACATGCTATGTATTTCAACAAAGGAAATAAAGAGAAAAATAGAACCTTTCCTGTTTTAACCAACCTTCATGGCTATTGCTCCATGAGGCATGAAGTCCCTCTCAGTGCCCACAATGCTTTACTCTCCAAAGTGAGTAGACGCTCAATCAATTTTCCCCACTGCGCTGGCCAGCAGGCCAGGCCGGGGTCAGAAGATGATGAAGTCAGGACTCTCACTTAAGGACATTTAGTGAAGGGTGTTGGGGCTAGGGATTCGAATGGTGTGTAGGGGGAGTGGCTAGGTGCATGTGGGTGGTGGAGGAGTTGCAAGCCAGGGGGGCAGGGCTATGGAAAAGGGGAAAGGAAGGTTGTAGCATGTCGGGGTTCCAGGGGTGAGGTGGGATGGCTAGGGGGATGTGGGTGGTGGTGTACTACATACTACAGCAGTAGAAACAAGGCTACAAGACGGGGGATTGATTGTTGACTGACTGACTGACTGACTGACTGGATAACAAACAAACCAGCTGCTATGAAGACAAGTGTTACTGCCTATTGAGACTGGTTAACCTTCCTACCTGGCAGACAAGTGCGTGCGTGTGTCTGTGTGTGCGTGTGTGTTTGTGTGTGCGTGCGTGCGCATGTGTGTGTGTGTGTGTGCGCGAGTGTGTGTCTGTGTGTGTGTGTGTGTGTGTGTGTGTGTGTGTGAGTGCGCGCGTGTGTGTCTGTGTGTGTGTGTGTGTGTGTGTGTGTGTGTGTGTGTGTGGGCGTGTGTATGTGTGTGCGCATGTGTGTGTTTGTTACAGAGCTCATAGAGAGTGCGATGTACCTGTTCAGGGCGACAGGTGACCACACCTACCTCCAGCTGGGCCTGGATGCTCTGGAGTCCATAGAGAAGATCGCCAAGACGCCCTGTGGATACGCTAGTGTAAGTCTGCCTGTCTGACTGACTGAATATATGACTGTCTGTCTGTCTGACTGAATATATGACTGACTGTCTGTCTGACTGAATATATGACTGTCTGTCTGTCTGACTGAATATATGACTGTCTGTCTGTCTGACTGAATATATGACTGACTGTCTGTCTGACTGAATATATGACTGTCTGTCTGTCTGACTGAATATATGACTGACTGACTGACTTACTGACTGAATATATGACTGTCTGCCTGTCTGTCTGACTGAATATATGACTGTCTGTCTGTCTGACTGAATATATGACTGACTGTCTGTCTGACTGAATATATGACTGTCTGTCTGTCTGACTGAATATATGACTGACTGACTGACTGACTTACTGACTGAATATATGACTGTCTGCCTGTCTGTCTGACTGAATATATGACTGTCTGAATATATGACTGTCTGTCTGTCTGTCTGTCTGTCTGTCTGTCTGTCTGTCTGACTGACTGTCTGTCTGTCTGTCTGACTGAATATATGACTGTCTGTCTGTCTGTCTGTCTGTCTGTCTGACTGAATATATGACTGTCTGTCTGTCTGTCTGTCTGTCTGACTGAATATATGACTGTCTGTCTGTGTGACTGAATATATGACTGACTGTCTGTTTGTCTGTCTGTTTGACTGACTGCCTCACAAGGTTCCTTCCCTTTTTCCTACAAAGATAGGTTTTGATTTCTGTTCTCTCTCTCTTCTCTCTTCTCCTCTCTCCTGTCTTGTTGTGTTCTCTCTCTCCTCTCTCCTCTCTGCTCTCTCCCTCTCTTATCTTGCTATGCTTGTTTTTTTAGAAGCTGTATATAAGTTCTGTTTGTAACCGAATTAATGTGAGTCCTGAGTGGTAGCGACTCACGAGTAAGTTGGTTAAACTCACTCCCCAGTATAAAAGCCTGTTAACCAGCTCTACCAAGGGAGCTAGGTCTCTTAGCATAGTGGTTAGCACGTGCCTTTTGGTAGCGGGAGGTCGCTGGATCGAATCCCACCCCTGGGCAAGCCCTTAACATGGGTTGCTGCCAGAAGTGTCAACACACTGCATGTTACCTATTGATTGTGGTTAGCTAGGACTAGCTAGACACATTCTCTGTAAAGTCCTCTGAGACATGCCAGGTCACATATTCATTGTGCTTAGCTAGACCTAGCTAGACACATTCTCTGTAAAGTCCTCTGAGACATGCTTGTGAATTGACCGGACTTGACATTTTTATTCTGATTGGGCAGCTATTCTGATGAAAAGGCTCCATGTAAACACAGCTATTGTCAATGTTCCTGTCCACCTCAGATTAAAGACCTGCGGGACCACCAGCTGGACAACAGGATGGAGTCCTTCTTCCTGGCCGAAACCTGGGAGGAGGGGGGGGGGAGGGGGGGCAGTGCGTCTTAGGGGAGGGGGGCTTCATTTTCAACACGGAGGCCCACCCACTCGACCCGGCCGCGCTCTACTGCTGCGGCCGCCACGCCCACGAGAGGCACGAGCTGAGGGACATCCTGCTCAGCCTATCACAGCAGCCCTCGGAAAAGACCGGCAGCCAATCACAGACGCCCTCCAAGCAGACTGAGGACAATCCTCCCCCCGGCCAATCGGAGAGCATCGCCCTGAAACCTGGCGAGCGAAAGACCGCCCCCCTGCTGTCCTGCCCCGTTCAGCCTTTCAGTGCTCGACTCACGGTCCTGGGACAAGTGTTCTCCGATGATACCTGACATCATCTGGGCTCGACTTGCTGGTCTGATCTTGGTTGGTTTATGTTGTGGGTTTGTGTAGTGGGGGATCCAGTGACGAGGAGGAGCTGTGATCTTTGTGATTGTAGGAGGGAAAACAAGGAGAGGACAATGACATCACCATAGCCCCCCCCCCTCATTTCAGCCTCTGATGACATCACTGTCCACTCTGATGACATCACTCCTCACTCCTCACTCAGGTAGGATGAGTGTTCGAGCCCACTGAGCCAATAACTGTGACCTCTGATGTCAACTCAAATGTTGCTCTGTTGTCTTTGATGCTGTAATTTAAATTAAAAGTAAAATATATTTTTTATTTATGACAAAATCTGTGGTGGTCGCTGTATGATTTCATAAGACAAGATGGAGGTTTAATGTCTTAGAGTCTACAGAGTACTTGTAATATTTCAACAGCTTATTAGTTGACATTCAACAATTCAACTCTTTAACACGTTCAACAAATTATCTATAGACACTTTTAACTTCACAACTAGACATTCTAAATTGCCCCTAGGTTGTTGCATTGTTTGCTGGTACAATAGAAAGGCAAAGTGAACGTCACTTCCTGCTTCAGCACTGTACCACAGATTTTCATCCGCCATTTATTTTCCCATAGACATTTCGTAAAATGCGTATAAAATAGAACATTTCACTCAGACCAAAACTAAAAAAAACATAGAACAAATACTTTCTTTAAACCCGCATTTTTCTTACGTTTTGGACGGTCCCAGTGAAATGTTATGCGATCTCTCCTGTTTTTATATATATATCTGTACCATTTGGTTTGAACCAGTAAAACTATTTTTATACGCATTTTACGAAATGTCTATGGGAAAATAAATGGCGGATGAAAATCTCTGGTACAGTGCTGAAGCAGGAAGTAGGTGGTCACTTTGCCTCTATAGCTGACAGGGTTCAAAGTGTTCCCTAGCAACACAAATCTATGAAAACTGTCTATAGAGTATATGTGACAATTCATGAACATACCTACATCTCTACGACATCTACAGACAAACAGTTCAATTGTTGAATGTCAACTAATAAGCTGTTGAAATGTTGTCTATGATCTAAATAAAGTATTAAACTAACTTTTGAGCCTAAATCTCCACTTTCCACGCGCATGTGTCGGAGGAAAACATGTAGGAACATCACTGACACAACTGATGGCCTGCAAGTGTGGACAGACCTGTAAGCTTCCAGACTGTTCCTGCCTTGCCAACAAACTAAAGTGCACAGAAATGTGCAAGCTACAAACCTGCAGCCATCACAGCGAGGAGGAGGATGTAGAAGTTGTTGTGACCCTGGATGACTATGATGATACTGATGATGATGAATCAAACAGAATATGAATACTGTTTAATATTATAATTTGTGATGGTGGTGATGATAAAGATCATTGGTTAAATAAGTGATTGAAAGTTAGAATTCTTGATTTTTTGTTCTGTTCAAATAAATTGACAAGATTGTCTCTTTCTATGGATCTACGGTTGGTGTCAATGAGGGTTAACTGTGACTAAGATACCACTTGTCAAGGTTTATCAAGTTGAAATATCTAAAGGTACAGACCTTTTCAAAATACAAAACTAGGATTTGCCATCGTGGGTGGTACCAATTAGTGAAAATTCTGGCCGGGCCCATCTTCTACTTTAAGGCCCACAATCAGCCTTCATGGTGGAATAATATGGGAAGATTATACATTTCCTCAATTGTTACAGTCCTGTGAGTATTTCAGGTTTTGTTATTTGTGTCAGTGATGTTCCTACATGTCACAATGCTCAAATAAAGACTATAGTTTAGGCGAAAATTGTGCGAAAATGAATGTTGTTGATTCTTTGAAGACCTCTACATTTATTAGACAGACTCACAACTGGGCTTAAATTAAAGCTATGAGTCTACACTTAAAAAATAGACCAAACATGCCTTCATAAAACATGAGTAAAGGTCCTGACAATGAGCCTAAAGTAGGATATGCACCAGTGCCTAGATAGCAATTTATTGTAGGTGGGTGTTAACTTCATGTGCTGATAACACATGAAGCTACCACTTAGCAAAAGTTATCATACCAAAATATAATCTATGGACATGTACCTTTTCAAAAAATGTGACTAGAATTTGCCACCTTGAGTGATACCAATAAGTGAAATTTTGGGCTTTGGCCCATGGACTACATGGGCCAAAGCCTATATACATATACAGCCTACATATACATATACAGCCTACATACATATACAGCTCCCTATCTGCATTCAAGGTGTGTACGGCAAGCCACAGGTACCACCTGCTACATTATAATCCTATAGAAAAATCTCTGGGAATTATGTTTTCCATCCCGAGAGGCTATTAGCCTACCGGAGTGTCTCCTGGCCAATCCAGGAGGCTTGGCAATACTATTTGGACCGCTTGATTTGTGGCTGTGTGAACACAAACGAACCAAGGCACAAATGCAACAATTTTATCAATTAAGTACCTGAATCAGAACAAAGCAAATGACCCAGAGGTGTGAATACACCCTTAAACTACATGTGGTACTGTTATGGGGTCTTGGGGAATAGAGTCCTTGTTTCTGGGTTAAATACAACTATTATACTTCCTAGCTATACAGTCATAGCTCAGTTACAAGAACACAGTTAATTGATGTTACTTTCCAGTTATAGGGACATAGCCCTTGAGTTATACAGTCTTCTGTCTTATTGGAAAAAAGGAAGATGTATTGATATGTGGTTCTATATGATGCCTATGGAGGGCGCTCTAGACTGTGTACTTAAGAATGTGTTCCAGGAAGTAAAGTTGCTTTGAATGAATCGTCTGGTGTGTGCAGTCACTTCAAAACACCTCTAATAACTAACATTTCATGAACATTTCATTTTCACATGTTTGAAAAGGGGATTGATGCTCTACTACTAATGACTGCCATGGATTTTGCATTTTCTTTCTTTCTTTTTTTCTATCTCAAAAAATGCAACTGCCCACTCAGTTTCAATGGACATGACACTTCTGACCTGAACTATTGTATCAGTGAAATTACTGAGTTTTGTTAAAACAGGTCACATTTGTGTTGTATCAACAGTAAATGCTATTTTAGGGCAAAACACTACACTTTACCAAAATGAGGAAAGGAAACTATTTCCACACAATTGTATGCATTTGAATATGTAACATGAAGCCAGAACATACATGAAGACTATTTTGATGGTAGTGATTTAATTGATCACACCAGTGTGTAGTTGATGCTGTGTAACACATCAACATATCATAGCTGTGTGTTTTGTTTTGGTGGAAAGAATCAGTTTTGAGAAGAGAGAACATGGTTTTGAGTGTTGTGTCACTTTATAAGAGATTTGTGGAGTTTTGACAAACTCTTTTCAGTTTAGAGTTTTGACAAACTGAGCCACAGTTATTGGAAATGTGTTTAAACGTTTGGAGAAAAACTGTAAAGACACAACACATGTAGACATTTTCAACACGTTTAATTCCTCAATGTACAGCAGTAGAATAAATTGAAACTGAGTGAAAAAAGTAGTAATTTTAAATTCAAAAGATATATGATAAAGAACGTAGAATACAGTCAAAATAATTTTTGTAATGTATTTACATCCAATGAAGAAAACAGTTTGTACATAAGAAAGACATGAGTTTATGTTGCCTCAGCATCCTGTCTGTGCTCTGACTCAGACCAGAGATTCTGCTCAACATCACAGCAGCAACAACAAGCCTCCTCCATGACCCTTCTCTGTGTCTCTCTCTCTCTCTCTCTCTCTGTCTCTCTCTCTCTCTCTCTGTGTGTGTGTGTGTGTGTGTGTGTGTCTCTCTCTGTGTCTATCTCTCTCTCTGTGTCTCTGTGTCTCTCTCTGTGTCTCTGTCTCTCTCTCTCTCTGTCTCTCTCTATCTCTCTCTGTGTCTCTATCTCTCTCTGTGTCTCTCTCTATCTCTATCTGTGTGTCTAATTCAAATTTTTCAAATTCTAATCGCTTTATTGACATGAATGGCATAACAACAATATTGCCAAAGCATCAAGAAACAATCACATTCAACATTACCATCACTCCTCATGAATAATACAATAATACAGTAAAACAAAACATACAATGCAATAATAATCATAATCATAATAATACACATTAATTATGAAACACTGAGATTGAGACACATCAGTGTCCATGTGTGTGTGTGTGTGTGTGTGTGTATAGGTCACTCACTGTGTAACAACTCCACATCCATGATGCCTGCTAATCAGGAGAATCGGCTACACCTGCTGAGCATGGTAATCTGCAAACCTGCTGGTCATCCCCAATCATCATCACCACCACTATAAGAATCCTTCTCGGTCTACCAGTCATCGCTGGAACATTGCCATAGAACGGTTTGTAAACCAGCCAGTCTCTAGTGGAACTATCAGCCGTCCGTTGCCTTTTTGTTCGTCTGCTTACCTGCCTGCCTGACGCCTTTTTCCCCCCTGTGTTCTCAGGATTCCCTGCCAGCCTGCCAGCCAGCTCCAGAGCCTTCCTGCTAATCCTATAATAAATACCATTGACTTTGACACTTACCTGGTTGTCTCTCCTGCATTTGGGTTCTTCAGTAATACGTGACAGAATGTTCCAGCCATGCTGAACCCAGCAGGTGATCCCATCACAGACCTGGCCGCTGTCTGCCAGGCTGTAGCCAACCAGCAATCCGTACTCGCCCAGCACAGCGATGTCCTGCAGGGAATGACCGAGGCCATCCGTGATCTCGCCATCAAGGTATCTGGAATGCAACCCCCGCTTGTTCCTCCCGCTAACCCGGGCCCTCGGGTGTCTCCCACTGTGTCTTCCACTCTGGCAGTCAATTATACAAGTGAGGCGAGGGAACTTTGCTTTCATGTCTGGTGGTATTGTGCTTGACATGGATTTCAGCTCTGGCCAGTGAATCAGATGAGTAATTTTGCTGGACATCAGGTTGATCCATCTTCGGAACATGGCTTGTATAGTGCTTTTAGCAAGGTCCAAGATGCGGCACAGCAAGGCAAAGGATGGATTCTGTCCTAACTTCAGCAGTGTTATGAATAGCTGGTCTTCAGTGGATAGCTTACATTTTTTATCAGGCCTTACAAACTGAACCAGGTAAGAATGCAATCCTACAAACACATTCCATGTGAGCCCAGTCATGGCTTTGCATTGCAGATCGTCTCCTTGCACAGACTTGGCAGACACCCACTCCTTGGCATCCCTCTCCTTTAAAGCCTCATCCCTCTCTCTTCTCAAATTGTCCATTTCGGCAAACATCTGGCCCCTTTCACCTTCTAGTGCAGTATGGTATGTATTCCCGTAGGATTGTTGTGCCAAAATTGATTTTTTTGCTGTTTTGGCTTCTTTAGGGACCAAACTAACAGAAAATGAAGGGTGCCAAATGTTCTGACCCCCACCCCCTTTCTGAGCGCCCCCTATAGAAAATAGATGGCTCAATATGTGAAAAAATATAACTTAATCCCAAGAAAATAGATAACATAGTTTTTTGTATTGATTATGGTACATCTAGGCATGCTTAAGAACATACTAAAAATATAGGAAAATGTAATTCCTGGAAATGCATCATTTTCAAGATGGCGTCCAATTAGGCTGCCAGGAGCTTAAAATGGCTATATCTCAGATTCTATTCAAGCTAGAAAGCTGATTTTGGTAACTAATCCTAGGTTTTAGGGCTCAAGGAATTCAACTGATTAAGTGAAATTGTAATCCTTTACTTATTTATTACAAATCCAAGATGGCGTCCATCCTACGGTGATGTCTCATTGTACTGAATTAGGTAAAAACAACACATTTGCCATTTTTATTGAAAGAGAAAATACCTGTCATATTTAATGTGATAAATGGTGTTTAAAATGGAAGACATTTATTAAACATGTTTCTTTTATGTAAATAACCACACAGTAGCCGGGTAATCCAGTAAGACAGGTTTATCGTTCAGTTAAGCATACTGTATACTGCTAAATTCCGCAAAAACATAACAGAACAAAGACAGGTGAGATAAAGGAATTTAGGAAATAATACTTGATGATCTATTCATCGTCAGTTTCCTCTTCTGGAATGTCCTCACTTGTGTTTGTGCAGTCTCCACCATAACATTTGCAGAGAGGAGTGCAAGGGAGGTGATTCTTTGAGCAGCTGCACTGTCCCTTGCAACCTACTTTGCAGCCACATTTGATGAGCTCAAGTACTGCCTGTGGTGCAGGGAGGGCAAGACACCTGACTGGAACATATCCACCACTCTCTGAACACCAGCCATTCTGTTCAATTGGTGGAAGCTCAGGGCAATTTGTCTTGTAAGATTTATCACGCATTGTGACATAATTGGCCCGTAGGATGTGGGGTAGCAATGCAGCACGAGTTGGAGGTAGCATCTCACCCTCCAGGTTCTTTGATCGGAATAGTTCCCATCTAAGTGATGGCAGGGTTGTTGGACCTTTTGAGGTGTAAACGCGGCACACAAAATTCTCTAATGCCTTCACCAGTGATGGGAGCTCACCATTGATAAGCTCGGGGGGAATGCAACCCTTGCCAAGGTCCTTGAAGCAGTCAATGGCAGGATCATCATTGTAGCGAAGCTTGTTGGCTCGCTGGGGGCAAAGCTTTGGGGCTTGCCTCGTGAAGTGTGCTGGATCGTGGATGAAGGCTCACGGGCTGTGATCGATCAGAATCACAGAGATGGAGATAGGGACCGACATGTCGGTCCTGGGACGCGGTTGAAATACCACTGGGATGACTGGGTGTAAGGCAATCAGGCACCAGGGCCTGGCCGGTTGGAAGATGGCCAGGATTCAGTTCGGGTCCGGATTTGGTCGCGGTGAAGGTAAACATTATGAAGGAAAGGGAATCTCGGAGGAATCAAGCAGATCTCTCGGATGTGGTGAATCAAGCTGGAATCTCTTGGATGAGGTTAGTCAAGCATAGCGTCACAGGACACCTGGCTTATATGCCCGCGTTTTGGTGTATGACATCACGTCATTGGTGATGTCACAACGTTCTAGGGAGCTATGACATCATCGATGTTATGTCTGACATTGCCGATGACCTCACAGGTGAGCTCTATGCTATGACATCATCGGTGTCATTGTTGATGATGTCATCATCATTACGTCGTGGCGCGCCGGCTGGTGGGCATCGACTGCCCCAAGAACAGGCTTGACGGTGGGCCATTATGGGCCCTTTTCTACAGCCGCTCCCAGATTCCTGTGGGGAATCTGTATTCTTCCAGAAATGGCCGGAATGGCCCTCTAGTCCCACCTGGTATAGGCAGGGCTTGGTTGATTATTCTTGGAGTGAGGGGGGCTGTGGTCCGCCTGGCCACCGGCGTCACAAGAGCCAAGATTTGGTGACTGTCCTCGTTGGCCAGGATGTGTGTGGGATCCTACTGCAGTAGCGAGCTGTAATGGCCTCTGGGGGCTGGAGCTTCCAGTTGACGAAACTCAGCGGCGTGAGGTCAGCGCGGGAGCCGCTCAGGAGCCAGGGGTCTACCCATCCTACCCATCCTACCCAGCTACTGCGGTAGTGAGGAGCCTCTGGTTCTGGTGGCTTGAGTTTCCGGTCGGCCAGTCGGTCGGATCCTACCCAGCTACTGCGGTAGTGAGGAGCCTCTGGTTCTGGTGGCTTGAGTTTCCAGTCGAGGAACCTCAGCGGCATAGGGTCGGTGAGGAAGCAGTTTGTCTGCCCTCGTTGGAGGGAGTCCTCTGCCCCTAGTGTCCCGTTGGCCGCCCCGTGGAGCGCCGGTGTGGCATCCTCGCTGAGGGCACCGAAGGTCGTACACTCCTCCGGCTTGGGGGGGGCCGACCTGAGGCCACCGTAACTTGGCTTCAACTCCTCGCTCTTATCCGTGGTCGTGGGGAGTCGGGGTGTCTTTGGCCAGCGATCTGGGCTGAGAAGAGGTGGTCCGCACCCCCGACTGCTGGTGGTGAGTGCGGGAAGAGGCCTTCCCCACGCGGTGTCGACCACAACAGCTACCTGTGATTGCGGTGGGTCGTCCTCCCACTCTTCCCAGGCCTGCAGCAGTGTCTCAGGTAGGACTGGATCATCCCAGCCTGGCTCCCATTTCCATCGGTGCTGTATGAGCAGGATAAGATGGATCCTCCCGAACTGATGGAGGGGCAAATTCCTCGGGCGGGATTCCTGCTGCAGGGCGGTGATGGGGTAAGGTTGCTCGCCTAGACCAAGGTTCGGTTCCGTAAAGACTCTCTTGGTGCAATAGGTCTGCTCTGGGCGACGAGACGATGAGGGAGACGGCCGCCCCGTGAAGCATCTGGGGCTCCTGCCTCGCCATCCGCCAAGGCATGTCCACTTGCTCCACTTGCTCGGACTTCTTGGCCTCCCTAGAGGCCTTGGCTGGAGTTGTCTCCATGAGCCCGGGCAGGGCCAGGAGGTGAATTCTGGGAATAGGCAGTTGAGATGGCTGGTCCTGTCCTCTGGGGGGGTCCCAGCTCTCGACCTCGGCTATCCTGGGGTGGTTGATGCCGTCCGGCTGACTGTGCCCCGTGCTGTTGGTCCCAGCGTTCGCCGTGCCTCCCTGAGTCTGGTTTACCTCGGTGGCGGGCTTGGCCGCCCCGTTGCACTCTATTGCATGCTCAGGGTGGGCAACCTTTGTCGGCGGACGTGTCCTGGGTGCGGGTGTTGGTGGCAATGGAACAGTGGGTTCCGTAGTATGGGTCGTTGGCTCTGGAGCCGCCGTACTGACCTGACCCTGGTCTTGGGAGGTGAGAGGCGCAGGTGGAACTGCCGGGTCCCCGGCAAGCAGACAGGCGCGAGGCCGGGCTGCTACGTGCTCCTGCTCGACTTGCAGCCGGGCACGAGCCCGGGCCTCGTGGTGGGCCCGCTCAGCTTGCCGCAGGTGTCGGCTTCTCTCCAGGCGGCGGGTGATCCGCTCTCTAGCTTGGAGGGCCTCCTCTTGGGCCTGTTGGGCCTCTGCTTGGGCCTCTGCTTGGACCCGCTTCGCCGCTCTGGTTTGCTCGTTCAGCCGGTGGTACTCCTTGTCGGCTTCCTCCTCCTCCGCGTGTTGCCGGCGGAGGTCCTCAGCTGCCAATCGTGTCATCTCCTGCTCGTAGGCTGCCGCTTGGGCTGAGGAGGAGGAGTTGGTGGAGGCGTGTGAACGTACGGTTGACCGTGAGCTGGCGCTAGAGTGTCGCGATGGGCTATGGTGACTGCGGTAACTGCTAGCGCTATGATAGTGAGAGTGACTGGGGCTCCTCAACCGGGGCTCTGCTCGGGAAGAGGGTCGGGCCCCTTGGTACCGGGCTGACCCATGCCCGCATGGGGTCTCCCGGTCATGGCCGAGGGCCTGGGCCGAGGATATTCCGTCATGATGGCTTGCGCCCTGATGATGGTGACTCCTGCGCCCGCTGGGTACATGGGCGTCTCTGTCGTCATAGGTCGAACCTCCATGACCTGACCTGTCCCGGCTTGACTGGTGGCCACCTTGATGGGACCTGCCAGCGTGTTGGGATTCCTTGAAGTATTCAGTGATGTCCCGGTTGGTCTCCCTTTGGCGCACGATCTTATGTTCGAACTCGGCTCTTGTCTGGGCTGCCTGAGCAGGGAGTCGGTGGTGGCTGCGGATGAGTTCCTGCCCCTGGTGGATCGTCTGGTCGGAGTGTAGGGGGTCTCGCCCTTTAGTACTACTCCGAACGCTGGATACTTGGCTGTATCCAGATTCGATCTGGTGGGGGAAGGGTTGCTCCTCTGGTCGACGAGATGTCGTGACCAGGGCGAGCTCACCTGACTCCTGCTCCATCTCTGAGCGTCGCAAGTCCTCTATCCGGCTCGAAGGACCAAATTGTAGCGAAGCTTGTTGGCTCGCTGGGGGCAAAGCTTTGGGGCTTGCCTCGTGAAGTGTGCTGGATCGTGGATGAAGGCTCACGGGCTGTGATCGATCAGAATCACGGAGATGGAGATAGGGACCGACATGTCGGTCCTGGGACGCGGTTGAAATACCACTGGGATGACTGGGTGTAAGGCAATCAGGCACCAGGGCCTGGCCGGTTGGAAGATGGCCAGGATTCAGTTCGGGTCCGGATTTGGTCGCGGTGAAGGTAAACATTATGAAGGAAAGGGAATCTCGGAGGAATCAAGCAGATCTCTCGGATGTGGTGAATCAAGCTGGAATCTCTTGGATGAGGTTAGTCAAGCATAGCGTCACAGGACACCTGGCTTATATGCCCGCGTTTTGGTGTATGACATCACGTCATTGGTGATGTCACAACGTTCTAGGGAGCTATGACATCATCGATGTTATGTCTGACATTGCCGATGACCTCACAGGTGAGCTCTATGCTATGACATCATCGGTGTCATTGTTGATGATGTCATCATCATTACGTCGTGGCGCGCCGGCTGGTGGGCATCGACTGCCCCAAGAACAGGCTTGACGGTGGGCCATTATGGGCCCTTTTCTACAATCATCATCAAGCTTCAGGTATGCGTTGATCCACATCTTTTTGGAGATTCCAACAAATTTTCCTCCCCAGTCAGCACCAGAAAAATTGTGCAGGCCAAGTAATCCCTGACATTTGTGACGTCCAATAACTTGAACACGCTCAAAAACATTTATTTTCCGTTTCTTTGCACCTATGCCTGTTGAAAATGTCAGAGAAGTTGGAGTTGCAATGCATTCACATGATACTAAATCAAGTAGCAGTAAGAGGACATCAGTGTCGGGTGACCAAACACATATGTCTCGTGAGGCACCATTGGCAGCCGAGGCAAGGACTTGATAAGGTATTAGGGTATCAGCCTCTTCATGTGTGTGTGCCTCCACAAAATCACGTCCCTTGATGAAGGTGTCATAGATAACAACCAGTAGGAAATAACTGTCCTTTGAGAAGTACTCCAGCAGTCCCTGGGCCAACTCACATGTCAGCTTCTTCTTGGTCGATGATGCAGAGAGGGGATCCTTGATCGACATAGTGAGCTTCATCTCTGGATGGATTTCGTATTCTACAGAAGTAGTTGCTCTCTTCTGTCTAGTTTTGTTCTTTAACTCATTCATGGCCAAATACGTCTTTAACGTCTTATCAGGAATGTGCCTCCCCGCCAAAGACGTGTTTGACGTGTTTTTGTTTTTATTAGTGCAGCGCGTAGTTCAAATACTTTCCCAGCCTGTGACATGGTATCAGGTCCCTGGCCTCAAAGTCAAGCCGACAACACGTGAACAAACAACTACGCAGCTGTTGTTATGCCTCCGCCGGCGAAGCCAGGCCGAAGGCATTATGGATCCGGGTTGTCCGTCCGTCCGTACGTACGGCCGGATGTCTGTACGTACGTCCGTACGGATGTTTGTTAACGCGATATCTGAGGAACGCCTGGACGGAATTTCATCAGATTCGCCTTAAACATTCACTTAGGCTCAAGGATGATCTGATTAGATTTTGGTGGTCAAAGGTCAAAGGTCAAGGTCACTGTGACCTCTCGGACGCCATTTTCAAGCTTTTTAACGCGATATCTGAGGAACGCCTGGACGGAATTTCATCAGATTCGCCTTAAACATTCACTTAGGCTCAAAGATGATCTGATTAGATTTTGGTGGTCAAAGGTCAAAGGTCAAGGTCACTGTGACCTCTCGAACGCCATTTTCAAGCTTGTTAACGCGATATCTGAGGAACGCCTGGACGGAATTTCATCAGATTCGCCTTAAACATTCACTTAGGCTCAAGGATGATCTGATTAGATTTTGGTGGTCAAAGGTCAAAGGTCAAGGTCACTGTGACCTCTCGAACGCCATTTTCAAGCTTGTTAACGCGATATCTGAGGAACGCCTGGACGGAATTTAATCAGATTCGCCTTAAACATTCACTTAGGCTCAAAGATGATCTGATTAGATTTTGGTGGTCAAAGGTCAAAGGTCAAGGTCACTGTGACCTCTCGAACGCCATTTTCAAGCTTGTTAACGCGATATCTGAGGAACGCCTGGACGGAATTTCATCAGATTCGCCTTAAACATTCACTTAGGCTCAAGGATGATCTGATTAGATTTTGGTGGTCAAAGGTCAAAGGTCAAGGTCACTGTGACCTCTCGAACGCCATTTTCAAGCTTGTTAACGCGATATCTGAGGAACGCCTGGACGGAATTTCATCAGATTCGCCTTAAACATTCACTTAGGCTCAAGGATGATCTGATTAGATTTTGGTGGTCAAAGGTCAAAGGTCAAGGTCACTGTGACCTCTCGAACGCCATTTTCAAGCTTGTTAACGCGATATCTGAGGAACGCCTGGACGGAATTTCATCAGATTCGCCTTAAACATTCACTTAGGCTCAAGGATGATCTGATTAGATTTTGGTGGTCAAAGGTCAAGGTCACTGTGACCTCTCGAACGCCATTTTCAAGCTTGTTAACGCGATATCTGAGGAACGCCTGGACGGAATTTCATCAGATTCGCCTTAAACATTCACTTAGGCTCAAGGATGATCTGATTAGATTTTGGTGGTCAAAGGTCAAAGGTCAAGGTCACTGTGACCTCTCGAACGCCATTTTCAAGCTTGTTAACGCGATATCTGAGGAACGCCTGGACGGAATTTCATCAGATTCGCCTTAAACATTCACTTAGGCTCAAGGATGATCTGATTAGATTTTGGTGGTCAAAGGTCAAGGTCACTGTGACCTCTCGAACGCCATTTTCAAGCTTGTTAACGCGATATCTGAGGAACGCCTGGACGGAATTTCATCAGATTCGCCTTAAACATTCACTTAGGCTCAAGGATGAACTGATTCCATTTTGGTTGTCAAAGGTCAAGGTCACAGTGGCCTAACAAATGCCATTTTCAAACTCGGTAACGCCATATCTCAGTAACACATTGACTAAATTTCTTCACATTTGGCTCAAATATCCAATTCTGCACAGAAACGCCTTGATGCAATTTCTTCCAATTTGGCTCCAACATCCACTTGGACTCAAGAATGAACTAATGGCGGAGGCATAAGTCCGCGTTGCGGTCGTTCTAGTTTTGAAATGGAGCAGGAGGAAGAACAGAAAACGGAGAAACGCTGCCTGTTGCAGAGAGGAGAAACGCCATTGAAACGCCCCTCGGCGTGCTGCGCTGGTCGCCTTGCTGCAGGGCAGCAGACCTGGATGAGTTGTTCGCGGTAGTCAAACCCGTGACCAACATGATCGATCCGGTTCCAGCGCCTGGTCGCAAACCCAAGCCCGGACCCGGTTCCTGTGTCCCAGGCGGAACGAGAGGAGGAGGAGGAGAACCAGGAAACCACAGCAAAAGACAGGAGCCATTTTTCACAGTGCATTTGCGCCGTGCATCAAAGACCCGCCGGGATTACATTGAAAGTGACTATAGGCTCTTTCAAACACAGATCACGCAAAATTGTAGTTCGGTTAGCCCGTAAAGCTTGGCAGCCTCGCCACACATTTTGTTACGATGCAGAGGCAGAGGAGGCTAGACGCTGATCTCATACCAGTTTGGTGTTCTCCTCCTATGCTAATTTGCGGGGAGATAGTGTTCCCTGGGAAGGAGGTGCGATCCAGCAGCAGCTGTGGACAGAACTCTCTCTGTGTGTGTGTGTGTGTGTGTGTGTGTTGTTACTCTACTGCTGTGTCTGCTAAATGACGAAATGTAATGTAAAGAGACACACATGGGCCCCGCGCAGACACACACATTCACACTGAGTAAACTGTATTGTTGAATGTAAAAAAAGCACTTCATGTATATACTGTATATATATATATATATATATATTCTTTTTTTTGTCATTTGTGTCATAACGAATAATATTTACATGTCTGATGTCAATACAGTTCAAAATAAAAGAATTGAGAGCGAGTTCTGCCTGAGATTGTGTCCTTTCCAAAAATGCCATTTTCTCCCATTTCTCGTCTCAGAGAGACCTTTTTGGTGAAAACAGGGTGTATATAAATGGCTATAAGTAGAGTACAGAACATGCTAAAAGCTCACTTTTTTTTCTGGTGAACCCAGAGACGTACATCTTCATTTTGAGGTATGCAAATCACTTTGGTGCTAATAGATAATTTACTGTGGGTCTTGAAAGATGACCAACAATTATGAAAATCTTTGGCCTGTGCTAAATTTTGGCAGTCCTAAACTGGCCATGAATGAGTTAATGACTCATCCATATATCGATCGAAGACAACTCGACCCTCAGAATAGCCTGCCATCATTGTTTTGATGCGTTTGTTGAATGCATCCTGAAGGTCCGACAGCTTCCGCATGGTTGGTGTCTTTTTCATGCTCTGAAGCACAGCCATGGCATCAACTATCAGAACTTTGATAGGGACACCTAGATGATCTTTCATTGGATCAGGCTGTGGGACAGCTTCAGGGAGCTCTGCCTTGACATCTTCAATTGCATGCATGAGACTAGTTTTGTCTGTAGGGATGTACAAGGTTCCATCCACAGCACACAGAGAGCGGGGAACCATTGACATTTCATAGTCTCCAATTGTCTCCTGAAGTTTGGGAACTAGACTTGGTCGACTCCCTTGGATGATGAGAAATCTTCCAAGCAGTTCACGTTCTTCACGCAACTTGATGACCTTGTCTCCAACACACACTTTTTTTTCCCCATCCAGTTTGAAAAGGTCTTCAACTTGAGTTTCTTCATTTTGTCCCACACTGAGAGTGTTGACGTAGTGATCAAGCGTTCAGAAAGGAAGTCCTCAAATCGCTTCTGACCCTTTTCCGCAAACTGGAGAATATCCTGCTTTGCCGCATCTGTCACAAGCGCTGATGAAACAAAACTCTTCAATGATGTTTTTTCTTTGAATGGAACAGCTGAAGAACCAAAAGTCAGACAAATACTCTTCTAGCTGTTTTAGTGTTATAAATCAACTCAGAATATTTTAAAACTTACAGAACAGCTATAATATTATACAAATTGGACATTAAAAACCATGGAGACTGCCCATTTCTCCGACCTCTCTTTATTCCGACCATTAGCGTTAACGTTTAAGGTTAACGTTAGGGTTAGGGACATTGAGTGGTCGGACTGGGTTATGGTTAGGGTTAGGGTTAAGGTTAGGGTTTTGGGTTAGGGTTTTAGGGGTTAGTGGTCGGAACAAAGAGAGGTCAGGACAAAGAGAGGTCGGAAAAATGGTACGGCACCAAAAAACCATTACCTTCAGCTCCAAGCTATTTTTTTTTTTTTGCCTGAAATGACATGCCCAAAGTTATTCAGTAATGGCCCCGGAAGTACAGGGCCCAGATGCACAATTCTGGTGTCTATGTATAGGTAACACCTTGAAAAATGTACTTCAAGTGGAAGTTTAGTGATAAGATCTACCAGGACAGAAGTACGGCAGATAAACTTCAGCAGAAATAAAAAAAAATAGGTTCGCCTAAACAAAACTTACAATTGGAGTGTGAATAACATCAATAATACCATTTAGCAGTGGGCCCCAAATATTTGGATCTGTTCTACATATTCTCAACTGCATCTCCTCCAAATTTGGTCTCATACAACTAAAGCATAACAGTTCTACAGTCATTTTAGTAAGAGTAGTCCCAGGCGGACTTCTATTTTACTGTTCAGGGAGGTCCCAAAATAGATGGCCCCCCAGAACTGGGGGTGGGGGTTTGACAATTTCTGTTTGTTTGGGCCCTATATAAGCCAAAACAGCAAAAAAAATCAATTTTGGCACAAAAACCTACGGGAGCTGTTTTTTTGACACACTATTCTGCTAGAGGCCTTAACAAACCTTTACTTGTACTTGGCTCTGATGGGGGGGGGGGGGGGGGCAACATTATTTGGCTCTGATGAGGGAGCGGGTGGCGGGTCGTTATTTGTGCTAGATTCTTCCACAACTTCACTGGATGTCTTGGAGAGCCTGCTTCTTTTAGTAGAGGTAAAGTGAGGGGCTAACTCTCGCTTCCTTGCATTTTTAAAACGATTCAGTTTTCTGTGGAGTGTAGAAGCAGATGCAGGTTGATGGGGAAAGATTGATGGGACATAATCTGGGTGTGTAAGATCATTGACCTGGAACCCTAAAAATATGAAGGGGGGAAATAGTTAAAACCACACAGTTGACAAGCAACTTGCTTACTCAACTAACAGTAACATACTCCTAAATAATGTTAGGCTAAGCTACTAGATAAGTAACGCAATAAATAACAACAAAACAAACAAATCGTCACTAACAACTATTAAAGTTTAGTACTCACTAACTAACGTTAGTATCAAACAAAGAGGATCTGGATATGTAATGTATACAAGAACATTAGGGTATATATAAACAAGACCAACAAGGTAGATAACGTTAGTTAGTTTGAGTGACATTAACCTACCAGTTATGAAGTGTTTACCACACACATACACATGGGAAGACGCTGGTTCCCAAAGCTTCCCTTTCTTGTCTTGTCTTCTGATTGCCTGAAGCCATAACGTTCTCCTTTGTGGATCTCTTTCTTTTCCAGGAAGAATGGGGAACCGGAGATCTGGATTTGAGTGTTTGTTTGAAATGCAACCCGCAACACAACAGCTTTTAGGCATTTTCCTCCGCCTAGCTATTGCTAGTAGCAGAAGGGAGCTCTGTTTCTCTTCCAGCAAAGAGGATTTCCGCATTCCCCCAAAAAGAGGTGCGGCCGTCGCGCTCGTGACGTGATGGCGCGTTGTGGTGGGGGACCGCCTTCCATTCCGAAACACCCCCACTCAGAAACCCCCCCATTCCGAAACCCCCCCACTCCGAAATTGAAATTGATTTAACCCCCCCACTCCGAAACCCCCCCACTCCGAAATTGATTTTCAAGTCCATATTTCTCTGAGTTTCCTGCATTCCTGCAGCTTGAAATAAACGTTTCAACTCATAGTTTTTTTAATTATATGTCACTTTACATCATAGAGCTCACAGTCCCGTGGGAGAATTCAGTTGAAGAGGCCTATGAGCGCAAGAAACTGCGCTACACAGAACTGGCAGCAGACGCTCAACAACGAGGATGGAATGCAAAAGTCTATCCGGTTGAAGTGGGATGCAGAGGTTTTGTGGCTTCTTCCACCATCAAGCTGCTGAAAGATCTTGGCATCCATAGACAGGCTCTGCGGCAGACAATTAGATCAGTCTCTAAAGAGGCCGAAAGAAGCAGCCAGTGGATATGGATCAAGCGGAAGGACCCTTGCTGGGCTCAAAAAACATCAACATGGCCCCCTCACTAATCCCACCCTACCCCACCCCCCACTTGAGAACCCAGGTCAGAACCCTCCAGGAGGAGGGTGAATAAGGTATGCGGTCAGCTCTAGGCTTGACTCAGGGAAGAGGACGCCCCTGCCTTGCATAGTCCCGTGGGCTGCGCCATTTAAACAACCAGGCAATTCTCATGATTGGGCATGGGACACAAGCTCAGGCTTGATCACCCTGTAGCTGGCCACCTTAGATGAGGGTGTCTAGTGTTGAAAGGCCGAAACTCCCCATTATTCAAAGGTACACTACTGATGATGTGTCCCGAAATTTACATCCTTCCCATGTCTGAGATACAGCTCCCATGCCACTCTCAACATCAAGGCAAACCTCATGTGTGTACCATCTATTGGCACAACGGACAGTATAACATCACGTCCCGTGTTTTATGATTCTGAGTATCTGGACTCGTCCAGTGACCGCTGTGAAAGGACAGCTGACAACATAGGAAAGTCTGTGTGACAGCTTGGAGAGACAGCTGACTGGAGGGAATAGACCCCACTGGGGCTGTCATGGGCTAGCTACCCATGGCGGCAGTCTCCGTCGCTGTTTCAGTTTGTTGAAGACACCCGCCAAGTGCTACAGAAAGTCAACAAATAAACATACCCCTAGAGCCTGTGAGAGCGGGGGCGCAAGATGGCTCAACGATTGACAACACGGCTACAGACCCAGGAACGGACACGACTACGAACAAGAACACGGCACACGAGACAACCACAGCAGCAGCAGGACACTCACTTCAGGTGTGCACATGTGGCCGGGAAAAAATAACATCAGCCAGGGGGTTGAAGATCCACCAAGGATAGGTAGGGAAACGACGGAGGTTTTGCCGGCCGTCCTGATTGGGGGCACGCGATCGCGGACGCGTCCACCGGGCGGCGACGCTGAGCAAAACCTCGATCCTGATTGGGCTACCGGCCGTCCGGGTTGGGCGCCCGTCACTCAAGAGACCCGGCCGAGCCCACTCCCGTGGCCACGCCCCCGTCCGGGTTGGCACACTTTGGTCCGGGTTGGCACACTTTGACCCTGTGATGATGTCACGTCGGCGAGGGGTGACCTCACAGGCCCCGCCCCCATCCGGGTTGGCACACTTTGGTCCAGGTTGGCACACTTTGACCTTGTGATGATGTCACAGGCTCCGCCCCCGTCCGGGTTGGCACACTTTGGTCCGGGTTGGCACACTTTGACCTTGAGCCTCACAATGGTGTGGGTAGCCATTCATGATACATTAGCCTAACTTATACAAATTCACAGTAGCCCAAAGCGAGCAAGCCTCACAATGGTGGGGGTAGACATTCCTGATACATGACCAAGAAAGTTCAGTGACAGTCTGAAAAAAAGGTTAATTGGACACTTTAGTTAGCCTGGGTGATCCTAGAGTCTCTGGAGAGCCATTCTCCAGAGGCTCTGGGATCACACAGGCATTAAGCCGCCACGCCAACGTCAAGGCAGTGTCAGTGTGGAGGTTGTTGTTGTTTTTGTTGTTTTTTGTTTCCTGCTAGGCTGTTTTTTTGTTTTTTTTAACAGTAATAAATTCCCCCCGGGGATCAATACACCAACATTAATATGAATATAAAACTATAAAATATATATACAAATATATATATACAGAGGTCTATAATACAATGGGGGAGACTCACCCCTTTGGAATAACAAAGTACTTTTGGTTGGGGGGGTCACTTCTGGCTGGAGGGCGGGCTCTTCTGGCTAAGGGAGGGGAAGTTTAAGCCGGCTCAACACCACCACTGGCATCAGGGCAGGTGGGGGCGGGTGGGGCCGCTGGCACACCCGTTTCTGCCGCGATGACGGGTCCTCCATGGAGCGGGGCCTTCGGAGGGGGTGGAGGCAGGGCTGGCTGCAGAAGGGCGGGAGGTGGATGGCAGGGTGGTGTCCTCTGAAGCCGAGGAGAAGGAAGTCAAGTCAAGTCAAGTCAAGTTTATTTGTATAGCACATTTCATACACAGAGGCAATTCAAAGTGCTTCACATAAAATGGTTGACAGGAAAAGAAAAGAAAAGAAGAGAGTAAAATGGACATTTAAAAGCATCACATAAAAAGTGCATTCATTAAGCACATAAAATGGTTGACAGGAAAATAAAAGATTTAAAAGCATCACAACAAAACTTTAAAAAAAAGAGTATAAAAAGTGCAATAAGCAACAGGTGCAGCAGTTGCAGAAAGAGCTCAAACTTATAGAGGACTCATTGGGTTTGCATAGTAGCTGTCATGTAAACATAAAAGTATTTAGTCTATTTTTAAAAGTAAGTAAGGTTGGGGCAGATCTGAGGTCTTAAGGCAATTTGTTCCAGCTAGCAGAAGCATAGTGGGTAAATGCAGCCTTCCCGTGATTTGATTTGATCCTAGGGATAGTTAATAAGCTGGACCCTGTTGACCTAAGAGTTCTAGACGGTTCGTAGCGTGGGAGCAATTCAGCTATGTATTTTGGGCCTAGGCCGTTAAGTGATTTATAGACTAATGACAGTATTTTAAAATCTATTCTCTGACACACTGGCAACCAGTGTAAGGACTTAAGAACTGGAGTGATATGATCAGCTTTCTTAGTCTTCGTTAGAACTCTAGCAGCAGCATTCTGAATAAGTTGAAGTTGCCTAAGTTCTTTTTTGGAGAGACCAGAAAAAAGGCTATTGCAGTAGTCTAACCTACTATAAATGAAGGCGTGAATTAGTTTTTCTAGATCCTGTCTGGACATGTATCCCCTAATTCTTGCTATATTTTTAAGATGATAAAAAGCAGATTTTCTAATTGACTTAATGTGGGAGTTAAAATTGAGATCGGAATCAATAATAACTCCAAGATTTTTGACTTGATCCTTAGGCTTCAGGGATAGAGACTCAAGGCGTACAGTGATTTTAAGCCTTTGTTCTTTGGGGCCAAACACGATCACCTCAGTTTTGTCTTTGTTTAGCTGTAAGAAAATTCTGGCACATCCAGTTATTTATTTGATCAATGCACTGGCACAATGATTCTATGGGGGCATAGTCAGCTGAGGAAAGAGTTATATACAGCTGAGTGTCGTCTGCATAGTTATGATAGGCTACTTTGTTTTTTTGCATAATTAGGCCTAGAGGGAGCATATAAAGGTTGAAGGGAACGGGCCCCAAAATGGATCCTTGAGGCACCCCACAAGTCATCCTAGTTAGGTCAGATGTGTAATTGCCAATGGAGACGAAGTACTTCCTGTCTTGAAGATAGGACTTGAACCACTGGAGGACCGTACCCGATAGCCCAACCCAGTTTTCCAGTCTGTCCAATAAAATTGAGTGGTCAATAGTGTCAAATGCAGCGCTAAGATCCAGTAGCACTAGAATCGAATTTTTGCCTGAGTCTGTGTTCATTCTGATGTCATTTATGACTTAAGTAAGCGTGGTTTCAGTGCTGTGATGGGGGCGAAAGCCTGATTGGAGTTTATCTAGGAGATCATTTGAGGTTAGGAATCTGTTGAGTTGTAGGTAAACAACCTTTTCAATTATTTTGGCTATAAAGGGGAGATTAGATATTGGTCTGTAGTTACTGATTACCGATGCATCAAGGCTACGCTTTTTTAGTAGGGGTTTAATAACTGCAGTTTTCAGGGACTCAGGAAAAGTGCCGGTCACAAGGGATCTATTAACTATTTGCAATAGGTCCGACGACAGACAGTTATAAACGCTTTTAAAAAAGCTTGTTGGAAGGGTATCGAGACAGCACAAAGATGATTTAAGGCCTTGCACAGTTTCCTCTAAGATGTCGTGGTCGATAACGCTGAACTGGGACAAATTTATCGAACTAGGGATCTGCGTGTAGGATGATGTCACAGCATTTCTTGGAGTGGAGCCACTAATAGAGCCTGATATTAATAATTTTATCCGTAAAAAAGGCAGCAAACTCATTACATTTGACAGTAGAGAGGAATTCAGGTGCTACACAGAGAGGCGGATTAGTCAGTCTATCAACTGTGGCAAATAGAGTGCGTGCATTGTTCACATTTTTGTTAATTATCTCGGAAAAGAACGATTGTCTCGACCTTTTCAGTTCGAGGTTGTGGGAGTGAAGACTTTCTTTGTAAATATCATAGTGAATGTGAAGATTAGTTTTCCGCCATTTACGCTCAGCTTTCCTGCAATCTTTCTTTTTGCATCTAACGGATGCAGAATTTCGCCAGGGTGCTTTAATTTTGCCAGACAGCAATTTTAACCTAACAGGCGCCACACTATCAATAGTATTCAGAATTGTTGAATTGAAGTTATCAAGAATCTCATTGACAGAAGCTGATGTGGGAGGAGATAAAGAAAATCTCTCCATAAACAGCGCGCTGGTGCCTGCATTAATATCTCGTCTTTTAACGGTTTGTGACCTATTAATGATCTCAGGGGAGATTTCCATTTCGAAAAAGATGCAAAGATGGTCAGACAACGCAACATCAATAGTCGACACAGAAGAGGACTTGAAGCCCCTAGTAATAACTAAATCCAAGGTATGGCCTCGGTTGTGAGTAGGCCCTGAAACATGTTGAGACAGATCAAAAGTATCAAGTAAGATATTCAGTTCTTTGGCAAAATTATCCGTCGGGTTATCAATATGAATATTGAAATCCCCAGCAATAGATATACAATCATGTTCCATGAAGATTAAGGAGAGTAGATCAGCAAATTCAAGGAAGAGAAAATGGCCTCGATGGCCCTGTCCAGTTCCCTGTCTTCCTCTTCCTTGTCCTCTTCTTCGGCAAAGAACAGTTTCCCGTTTTCTTTGAAGGGCTACAAAAACACAAGGAATGGAATGTTGCGCACAATTATCATGCTACATCAAATATGTGCAAAACGATTGCTTAGTATTGTACATTTAGAAGGTATCTTGTCATAATAGGGAGGTACACCAGGTAATCTACAACTGTTTTGTTTCTCAGCTATAAGTTAAGTATATCAGGATTGTTCATTCTTTATATTCCATATTCAATAAGTATGTTGTGAAAAGGACAACAATGTTATGTGGCAGTAAAACATGTTACTCACATCGAGGAGTTACTCTTCGGTGTCTTCAAATGCCTCCTCTGGCCCACTGCCACCGAGGGCGAGAAGTGCAGGGAGGTCATTGCGTGTGCAATGGGCAGCCCCTGCGTCCATGTGTTGGCCTTAGTGCTACGACGGACCACAGGGCTTTAAAGCCATAACTCCCCGCAGGCGTATAAGCACCGATGTACGCAGGCCATGCTCCTAACCACTAGTGGGAGAGGACTCAGCCGCCTGATCGTTACCACTGTGGCTTGGATGTCCCTGCGCTGCCAATCGTAGAGGTCTGGCAGGCAGCGGATTTCACCCCCGTTACCATAGAACATGGTCGGCTCGGGTGCACCTATTCGGGAAGTTTACCGTCGCCTGTCAATCGAGGCCGTGATCCAGGCCTCTTCATCCAAATGTTTTAGGCAACCGGCGGTGTACATTCTAATTTCGGCGACATGGTCAGGCGAGCATAGCGTATCCCCCTTATTTGGTACTAACCAGCGTCCACCGCCCCGGAGACGCTCGTACATACCTGCTTATACCCGTACAGGCATGCACGTGACCCCAGACCGTACCAGGGGGCCAGCCAGAGACGGCGTTCCACAATTGGCGCAGGGCCTGCAGTGGGCCTTTCCAGACCATCCAGACCCAACGTCAATGGTGTACTATCCGAATCGGCCGTCCCCAAGGCGGCCTACTCGTGGGCTCAGGAAGAAGCCGTGGCACTTCTTCACGTTTAGGGCCAGCCCAGTCGACGGACGAACAGCCCAGCCCAGTTCGAGGATCTCCAGGTTTTGAGACTTGCCCTGCCAGGAGGAACTCATGATGGCAATGTCGTCAGCAAAGGCCAACGCGGATATTCTGTCTCCCTCCTGCACATAGCCACTGCCCTCCTCCTGCAGCAACGTGAGGAGAGGGTCAATATCCAGGCTAAAGAGGTTCGGTGACATTGGATCGCCCTGCTTGACTCCAACTTTTAGTCTGATTTTGCCTGTGTCGCTCCCTGCCGTCCCAATGACCGTGTGACATCTCTCGTACATGCTCTCTATCAGTCGCGTTGCAATCCGATCAACTCCCCGCTGCTGTAATACGGCCATTAGGTGTTTGTGGGATACCGAGTCAAAGGCCTTGGCGAAGTCCATGAAGACCACGGTCAAAGGCAGCAGCACAAGATTCTCTGCACAGCCAGGGGCTGGTACAAATCCTCTTTGCCGTGGGTGAATGTCACAGGCTTTCGCTAATCTGTTGCCTAGAACGGAAATGAGAAATGAGAAATCAATGTATAACTGTGTTCCATGTCAGGTATGAGGTACACAAAAATGTGGTTTGGCAGTTAAACATTTTACTCACATTGCTGACGTCGCCCTCTGAAGGGCTTGAGGGCCCACTTCTGAGCGTCACCTGTGTATCGAGAAATCACTGTATAACTGTGTTGTATCTCAGGTATGAGGTAAGTATATCAGCCTGATATACACACAATATATCATATGTGTAACAACATTCCTTATATTACATATTCATATGTTGTAATAAAATGTCTTATGGCACTAAAATATTGTACTCACAAAGTCGACGGTGCTGCTGCTGCTGCTGCTGTCTGCACCTGGAGATGGAGGCACCTGTTCATGCAGAAAGAATAAGATGGACAGAAAATGATAGTCACTCCCCATTTCACCATACATACATTACTGTGCAGCATTAAAGCAATCCCTCTCCCGCCACTGACCTCGACAGGTTGCTGGCGTAGCCTAGGCCTTCTCCTGACCTTCACCTGCCCCCCACCCTCCGCAGATGCAGCCCTGCTGGCATCTTTCTGTAGACATGAAAAATAAATGGAAATACGATCAAAGATGAACATAACTATTTAGATAATCAAGAACATTTAAACTTGCCCCTCTCCTTTCACTCACCTTCCGGTATGCCTGTATTTGCAGGCGCAGCATTTTTACCTCCTGCCTCAGAAGAGCGTTTTGGAGCTTCAGAGCGGCGCTCTCCCTCTTAAGCTCCGAGGTGGAGGGTTCCCCGGATGTGCCAGGCTGGGGGCTGACTGGGGACTGGCTGGGTGCTGGGGGCTGGCTGCATCCTCGGGACTGGCTGGGTGCTGGGGTCTGGCTGGGCGGTGGCTGTCGGCTGGGGCCTGGCCCGTCGCTGTCGCCTGGCCCGTCACTGTCGGTGTCGGCCTCGGCCTTACTTCCGTCCTCCACGTCCAGGCTCGTTGTCATGGGGGGGTCCGGCTGGGACGCCCTGAGATCAGCCAACATTTTGCGGGCCACCTTTAAGCTGAGCTGCTCAATATATTGTGCACCCTCAGCCTCGGTCAACTCCATATGGTGCAGAATGTGTCTTTTTGGGTCCTGCAACACCTGCTGCTGTTTGCAGCCTTCAATGGGGCATCGCTCGCCTGCCAGGATGAGCCATCCTCCGGCGTGCTTATTTAATATATCCCTTTCCTGTTTGTTACAGATGCAGTGTTTCCCCTTCAGGTGCTTAGAAAGCACCTCAAATACTTTCCCCTTGCATCCGGGGAGGGGGCACGGACGAGCGCTGTTGGGCTTCATGACTGTAAAATAAATGAAAAGAAATAACTACTTTATGTTTAACACAGGCCAACTCATTACACCTGCCCTGTCATGCTAACATCATGAACGCCCCCAGGTACCACACGTGTCCCACAAGGGGCTATCAAGAGTTACTGGCTATTGCTAACATGTCAACTGCCCGTTCCCCTGCCCCCGCGTACCTCCCCATAGCCCCCCTCCAGAACATATACATTTAGAGCTTACCTGTGTCACTGATGATGTGGGATGATTATTCCTAAAAATGAAAAAAAAGTTAGTAATTAAAATCACACACGCACGCACGCACGTGAATACACGCCGTCAGTGCAAAGGGGTCGTCAGTGCGCAAAGCGCTATTTAGGGATAGCGCCTGTTGGAAGATAGAGGTCAATGTGTCTAGGTTGGGCACCTAACTCACTCTAACTCGCACTGCCTTTGGGATACTTTTGATCAGGTGTTGCATTTAATTAGAAACATAATCTGGAGTGTAATTCATATGAATGTCCCCTCCCTGTTACTTAATCAAGTACAGTAGATCACCCTACCGTTTTAGGAACCTCTCTCTTTGCTTTCAACCAGTTTTGATGAATTGTGGAGTGCTTGCGTCATGTCCAGATCAGCCACCTATAGCAGTATAAGATGTACTAGCTTTGAGCTACTTTAACACACATGAGGATATGTGTCCAGTTTGGGGACCTGCCGCACACTATCACTCACTGGCTTTTCGGATACTTTTGACCAGTTGTTGCATTTAATTAGAAAAAATTAATTAATATGCAAGTATAAGAATGTCCCCTCCCTGTTACTTAATCAAGTACCATACATACATTACTGTGCAGCATTAAAGCAATCCCTCTCCCGCCACTGACCTTGACAGGTTGCTGCCGTCGCCTAGGCCTCCTCCTGACTCTCAGCTGCCTCCCACCCTCCGCAGATGCAGCCCTGCTGGCATCTTTCTGTAGACATGAAACATAAATGGAAAGACGATCAAAGATGAAGATAACTATTTAGATAATCAAGAACATTTAACTTGCCCATCTCCTTTCACTCACCTTCCGGTATGCCTGTATTTGGAGGCGCAGCATTTTGACCTCCTGCCTCAGAACAGCGTTTTGCAGCTTTAGAGCGGCGCTCTCCCTCTTAAGCTCCGAGGTGGAGGGTTCCCCGGATGTGCCAGGCTGGGGGCTGTCTGGGGACTGGCTGGGTGCTGGGGGCTGGGGGCTGGCTGGATGCTCGGGACTGGCTGGGTGCTGGGGTCTGGCTGGGCGGTGGCTGTCGGCTGGGGCCTGGCCAGTCGCTGTCGCCTGGCCCGTCGGCCTCGGCCTCACCTCCGTCCTCCAAGTCGAGGCTTGTCGACATTGGAGGGTCCGGCTGGGACGCCCTGAGCGAGACCAACAAATCGCGTGCAACCTTTTTGGTGAGCTCCTTGATATACTGTTCCCCCTCAGCCTCCGTCAACTCCAAATGGAGCTGAACATGTTTTTGTTGGGTCTTTGAGGGCCTGCTGCTGCTTGCAGCCTTTCACGGGGCATTGCTCGCCCGCCAGGATGAGCCATTCTGTGGCATACTTGTTTAGAATGTCCCTTTCCCGGGTATTGCGGATGCGGTGGGTATGCTTGAGGTGCTTAGAGAGCACCTCATATACTTTCCCCTTGCATCCGGGGAGGGGGCACGGACGAGCGCTGTTGGGCTTCATGACTGTAAAATAAATGAAAAGAAATAACTAATTTATGTTTAACACAGGCCAACTCATTACACCTGCCCTGTCATGCTAACATCATGAACGCCCCCAGGTACCACACGTGTCCCACAAGGGGCTATCAAGAGTTACTGGCTATTGCTAACATGTCAACTGCCCGTTCCCCTGCCCCTGCATACCTCCCCATAGCCCCCCTCCAGAACATATACATTTAGAGCTTAACTGTGTCACTGATGATGTGGGATGAGTATTCCTAAAAATGAAAAATAAGTTAGTAATTGAAATCACACACGCACGCACACACGTGAGTACACGCCGTCAGTGCAAAGGGGTCGTCAGTGCGCAAAGCGCTATTTAGGGATAGCGCCTGTTGGAAGATAGAGGTCAATGTGTCTAGGTTGGGCACCTAACTCACTGTAACTTGCACTGCCTTTGGGATACTTTTGATCAGGTGTTGCATTTAATTAGAAACATAATCTGGAGTGTAATTAATATGAATGTAATTATTGATTGATTGATTACAAATGATTACAAATGATTACAAATAGTATTCTATTATTAATCACTATTGAGCAATATTGTGCAATTTAGGTGTTTTTCTGGAGAAATAACCTGACCAAGAGAGTTTGTTACCTGTCACTGATCCAACTGAGTCCAACTGACTGAGCCCACCAATAAAGAATCAGAAACACTCACTTACACTGTAACACACACACACACACACACACACACACACACACACACACACACACACATGTATCCTGGTTTAAGGTAGGTATATTAGCTAAGTGAACACACACATGTATCCTGCACCTCATCACCAGTGACATCACTGATGACATTGTCAACAGCGGGGACTGATTTACACAAGTAACTCTACTTCCACTTCTGTAAAGAATGTGTGAATGGATATATGGCATTTGGCCTCCCACCCCAAAGACTTTCCCCGCTCACCATACCTCGATATTGCTGTCTAGGTTGCTTAACTCACTCTACACCTGCCCTGTCATGCTAACACTATCATGAAAACAAGCTAACATCACCCATGAGTCTGTACAGTGGTAGACGGATCTATAAGCGTGTTTTACCACGATGCGGCAGTAATTCTGTCTAACGGTAGAATGTGGTATCATAGTGGGCCACTAGAGGGCAGTAGCGCACAACTACCTACAAGCGGCGAGACCAAGCAGGGCCTCTGCTGGTCTCGCCACACTGGTCTAAGCAGAGGCAGAACGCAGCAGAGAAGACGCCATAAGCTCCGGGAAGTTTTTTACAATTTAAAGTTTTATTTCATCACTAAATTAATTTCTGATGACTTTTGATGCCTACAAGCAGGGTAGTAGGTTTCAATAAGTGCTACTTTACGAACATTTATGCCGAAAAATGGCAAAAAGCTCAAGAGCACAATTGGCTGCAGCTGAGCTTTTTATTTGTGTATTATCCTGCGCTGGTATTGCGCAATACCCTCTATAATAATACAGATATTTATAATAAAACAGATTTATATATGTTTTGTTTTGTTTTGCCAGGGTTTTTTTGTTTTCTCCACAGGGTTAGGGTTGCAACCTGTAATTTTTTATGAAACATTCGCACTGTTCCGCCTTGCTGCTCCGACGCTTTCAGGTGGAGGCGGGTTGTCCGCTAATACGGCGCTGTGACAACGACCATAACCAGAGTAGGCCTATATTGTTTGATAAAAATATGTTTTCAGACAATGGGCACGGCGCACGCACACACACACACACACACACACACAAAGGACACAGACTAGAGAGTGTACATTTTTATAATAATAGTAGGCTGCAGACTGCAGCTGTTTGATATGTGGTATTCTCATATTAGCCTATGAAATCGAATCAATCAATCATGTTTTGTCTCTCCCCTTGATGATTAAAGTCCCTGGAAACCAAAATCCACAAACTAACTATTAAATCCACTAACTAACTATTATTAAATTAACTATTAAATTTAGTGTCTTATGTGCGTAATTGTGTGCCTCTGAAAAGAGAGAGAATTACTTTCAACCCTAACCCCAAAAATCGACACTTTTCTACAAGGTCTGGATTTCCATTTCCTCATTGAAGATAGCGGAGCGCGCGGTGCTAAAATGCAGGAGCTTTAGCACGTCATAAGATTTAATCGAATCACACACACGCATGCACGCGCGCACGCACACACGCACACACACACACACACACACACACACGCACAGTAGTGCTGTGAGCGGCGAGTGTGTTCGCCGAGCAACATTCCTTTATTTCCATTTCAATAGGTTGGCTACATGAGACAATAGACTAATAGACTTGTGAAACATTCCACCCCCATCTCAAGTGTCTCTTAAAATGCGCATCAGCCCGAAGAATGACAGCAGCCCTCATCCCAGCTCTGCAGGCCCAGTCTGAGGCCCGTGAGGGGCATGGTAAACTAAAACTAATAGTTCAGCCTGTAATATTTAATTATTTTAGCTTGTAATTAACTCTTTCAGCGTAATACTTCAACCTGTAATACATAAATAAATTATAAATATATAAATTGTACAAATACGATAGCCTATATATAATAAATTTATTAATAAATATGATATAATAAAAAATAAATTATATATATATATATATATATATATAATACATATTTATTTATGTATTACAGGTCAAGGTTTAAAGGTTAAAAAGCCTTTATTGCCATATCAGAGTTGAAAATAACACTGCCCGCTCGCAGGGCCATCAGGCCTTCATCCCTGCAGCGTGTTATTTTAAATTACGATATGCCCTAGAAAAATAAATAAATATTATATATATAGGCTATATATATATATATATATAATACATATTGATTTATGTATTACAGGTTTAAAGGTTAAAAAGCCTTTATTTCCATATCAGTTAAAAATAACACTGCCAGTGCCCGCCGACCGGTTTCAGCCTCGCAGGCCGTGTTATTTTTAATTCCGATATGCCCTAGAAAATAATTATTATTAATAATTATTATTTTTAACCTTTAAACCTTGACTGTATGAGTTGAGTGCCTGAATAAAGTTGCTTATTCATAGATACTGATTATTATTGGGTTAATTTGTGTAGCATCGGTGGAGGCGACTCCGGCCACATCACGCGCCCCCGCGGAGGAAGAGACTCTGGAAGCGCATGCACTGAAGAGACAGAGGCGGTTGGGGAAGACACCCCAGACCTGATCGAACCAGATGAAGTTGAGCGTGTGTGTGGAGGGGGGGTGGGGGGAAAGAAGATAGTTCATGTTTATAGCTATAGCCTAAAATTAAGCGTTCAGAGAATAGTTTGTTTGTGTGAACGTGATATGTGCGGGTGTATGTTAAAACAGGTAGCCTATTTGTTAATAATAAATTAACGTTTGGATCTCTGTGAGAGATACTTAATGTTTAAAACACCTATTCTTTAAGAAATGCACCGTTAAGATGTGAAGAATGTAGCCTTAGCCTATACTGTGCATGAGAGAAGTAAAGAGTTCCTCATGGTTACATGACAATGTTTTGCTGCTGTGTGCTGCATTGTGCATGCTCTGCTGTTTGTTCGCCAATAAAGAACACGTTTGGAACAGTTTGTCTGTTTATTTAACCGTAGATCTTCTCAGGGGGAGTACAGAAGCATTTCTGCACCTTGGAGAGCGCAGCAGCGCTTTGCCCCGAGTCCAGAGACATATTACAATAAATTGTCATTTTGCGGGTTTCTGGGTTAGGGCGGGCTCGGCATTAAAGCCGATTTTACGGGTTGGGTTGGTGCGGGCTTTAAAAAAACCTGACCCGCGCATCACTTGTAGCTATTCCCCCGACCAACTATGCAGACTGCAGCTGTTTGATATGCGGCGTTGTCTTTCAGAACGGCCCCTAATTAGGCTACTTGATGGTGTGTCTGTGATGCATAAAGTCGATCATGCAAGTCAATGCTATTTATTTATTTGTTGATTTATTTGTTGATTTATTTATTTATCTATTTATCTATTTATCTATTTATCTATTTATTTATTTATTGGCCTCTTCCAGGCCAGGGATTTTATTAAATGCCTTGATGTTGCTTTTGCACTGTCAGTCACTACACGAATAACACATCGTTGCACGTTCCAATTCTTCAGCACACTTTCATACTTTCGGTAAATGCGATCAGCGGTATGGTGATCATGTGATCACAGCCTAACAGAATGGTGTGCCCCATGAACGTCCCGTCAATGAAACTGGCCAAGATGCCCAATGTTGTTGGTTCGCCTCGCTCATAAATAAAACATATTCAGACGGTCCGAAATTAAATTAACATTATAGGCTACTTTTTTATTTTATTTTAACGCTATATTGGGGCCTATTTAGCTGGCGTAATTACCTGTTTTCTTCCCGGCGCTCCACCGCTCCCCACGCCTATAATAGCTTATAGTTTCATTTGAAACACACAGACAACGAACCAAGTAGGCTACCAACTCAGCTCAAATTTAAAGTTATTTCGTTTGTAAATGATTAAAAACAGTCAGACACCTCAGGCTATCATTGAAAATGTTTTTAATTAGGCTACATGAATAAACAAACGTCTTCAGTCAGGGTTCCATATTCCAGTATTTCTCTCAGTCAGGATGCTCTCAAGGAATAAGATAGCCTACTGTATAACAGAATAAGTTTTCAAAAAATGACTTTTGGGGATAATACCAATCGACTCTAAATCTTCTCCTTAAGGTTAAACCTTTTAAGGAAAACATAAGATTTAAGGGTGTTTTGTGCAGCCGATTCTATTTTATGGACACCTTAACTCTGACTAACTCCTAAATCTTATCGCGTCATAAGATTTAATCGAATCACACACACGCATGCATGCACGCGCGCACACACACACACACACACACACACACACACTGACACACACACAGTAGCATAACATTAAATGATCTCTGTCAATTTAAAATAAAGTGCAATTTAAAATAAATAAAAATAAAAATAAATAACAGTCTTTCTTTACAGACTATACGTTATAGTAGCTAGTCTATAGGCTACTATCCTTCTATAGCCTTGTCAGCTGACAAGACAAATCCATCACCCTTTTCTAATAGCGCCCGCAGTCCATGTAAATCATTTTGAAAAATTATATATCCGTCACGGTTGGGCCTTTGTGTGCAATGAAGAAGTAAGTAACCGACCAGCATATTTATTGTTGTTTTTAACTGAGCAGCCTACTACTACTAGCCTGCAGTTTGAGTCGCGCCTGACTCCGTGACATGACATGTTTGTGAATGCGCATTCGCAGCGGTGCCGGGCCGGGCACTGGTGGCACAAATACACAAATATTTCCGTGCCATGCCGGCCATGAGTGGAAGCCGTGCCTGGTTATCTTTCCACCAGGCTAGAAATCCAAAATGCTGCCAGATAGGCGAAGTTGTGCCTTTTTTTGCGACAAGGTTCGTCTCCTCATGATTGAAGAAGGGCAAGTTTCCAACAAAGCCTCTAGTTTCTCTTTCCCGAAATTTCCACACCAGCCGCTCCCCCTCCTTCCCTCTCTCTGCTGGATGGCGCTAGTCTTACTTTCGGTTTCAACACCTGCCCCGCATTTATTGCTGTTTAAATGTTATTTCTGAACTAAATTCAAACCTGAACCGAATTAATTAATTAATTAACGAGTGGTGAGGCTCACGGCTCTTTCCCTTTGCACTGCACGCACAGACCGCGCACTGCGTGCAGACCACAGTCTAATTATTTTGAAACATTAAAACATATTTTATGTTTCAATGAAGATTTTGTTTGCTAAAAATATGTTATGTATCACAAAAATGATTACATCGATTTTTCTTTCTTTATTGTCCTCGCTTTTCTCTGCTTCCTCAGCCTGCTGCAATTTCATGACATTGTACTGTGTGTGTGATTACGTGATGGAAAAAAAAGAGGAAAAAGTCTGCACACTAAAGCTCCCTTTATGTGCATTTATTTAGCACCGATAGGATGTGATAAATAAATGCACATAAGGTCGGAAAAAGCATCCCCGAACGTCCCGTCAATGAAACTGGCCCGGCAACACTTAATCTCAAGGATGCTCACAGATGACACCTGGTGGTCAACGGTGCAACTACACCTCCCTGGGTTTTAATGCCGCCGCGCGTCAATACACAGCTTGCGGTAAGGCACGCTTATTGATCCGTCTACCACTGTATCTATGATGAGATAAGAAAAGAGTAAATGCATATAACATGCTATAACACCACTCTTAAGTTTGTATCTTTGAGAGAAATGCAAACCAAAACATGGTAACTCAGTCCCCACTGATATGTCAAGACTTGAAACTAAAGAAAAAAAAACTATTTCTGCAGCCAACTCTGCATTTTGTGTAGAAAATGGAGGTTCAAAACATCATCCACCATAATCCCCCGCACACCGATGGCAGTTTGGGACAAAGTTGTCCTAATGGACCGGAGTTGAGTTGTGTGTGTGTGGGTGTGGGTGTGGGTGTGTGTGTGTGTGTGTGTGTGTGTGTGTGTGTGTGTGTGTGGCTATCAACACAATTGCACTTAGTTACCTGGTACTTACCTGTTACTCATTTAATTTATTGTAAATTTCATCTAGTGGAATTTACTTCACCAATTGGAACATAATAATAATAATAATAATACATCGGATTTATATAGCGCTTTTCCAAGTGCTCAAAGACGCTTCACAATACAAAACAATACAATAACTTAAGAATAGAGAAGAAAATAAAGAATATAATATATAATTATAATATATATATATATATATATATATATATAATTATATATAATATATATAATAATGGGGACACCTCTGCATTCCGAAATGTCGGCACTCCGAAATACTGGCAATCCGACAAAATTGTCGGAATGGAGATTGGACTACCATTCTTCAGAGGCTCTGGGATCACACAGGCATTAAGCCGCCATGCCACGTCAAGGCAGTGTCCTTGTGGAGTTTTTTTTTTCTTCTTTTTTTGCATTTTTTCTTTTTTCACTGTTTTTTTTGTTTTTTCTTGTCGTTTTTTGTTATTAACAGTACAAATTTGTGCCCCCAGGGATAAAATAAAGGAGTGATTATTACTCCAAAATCACAGAATAAAAGTTTAAATAACTGATACACGGTAAAACTTCAGTGAATCCCATAACGTCACACTTGTGCCTAAAATAAAAAATATGTGAATCACAAAAACAATAACAGTGGAATGTAAACTGGCACTTGAAATAAAAAACAGTGAATCACAATTCCAAAAATATGGGGAGGTAGGAGTGGTCAGGTGTCAGGAGGTAGAGGAGTGGATGAGGCGGGGGCAGGTGATGTGGGAGGGGCATCAGGAGGGGGAGGAGGGGGTGGCAGGTGATGTGGGAGGGGCGTCAGGAGGGGGAGGCAGGTGATGTGATAGGGGCGGAGTTCCGAAAACAAAAGAAGAGACTGGTCAAAGCCTGGTTCCACTTTACATCAACTCGCAACCCATAGGAACCAAGTGTCATAGCTGACATAGGTTTAACTCACATATGTGCAGACCGCAGTACAGATGTCCAGGAAGCTGGGATTTCCCGGGAAGCCCCATCTTGCTCCACACCCTGCAGAAGTATCGGATGAGACTCTTGCATGAGCCGCTGCCCCCGCTGTTGAGGAAGTATCGGCTAGTTGGAACGCCCCTCTCCCTCAGTTCCAACCAGTCCTGGAACCACCGATATTCCTCTGTTGAGAAGTAGAGCTGGGCATATCCGTGTGAGCGGACAGTCTTGTAGTCTACAATCTGCAACAGACAAAATGACAAACACATCCAACAGACAAAACCTTAATGATCATTATACATCATCAACAACAAAAGGCATTTGAAAAAAATTCAATTTGATTACTGTTTTACATCCATTTTTAAACTTACATTGATGCAGAAGCCGCTGTTGGGGTTCCCAAGCGGGTGGCGGACCTCCTCCGCGGACATATTGGTAAGAATCCCCGACCGGCACCCACAGAGGCAGCAGATGTATGCAGCGAGGTATCTGTAGAACTGGTAGATGGTGTCCCACCCCTTGCCCCTGATGCTGTGTGGGTGTGGCTCCTCCCTGATTTTGGCTGAAATAAGAACACAGCCAAAGAGAGCAGGTTGTGTGGAGAGAAACGAGAATGAGGGGGAACAGATTCTTAGCCATCCAATGAAGTATGAGTCGAGTAGGAGTAAGTATGTCGGTTAGAAAAATGTATAAGAACTTTGTTTCTCAAGGTCTAATGTAGGTATAATAGGTAATTACACACACAGACACACACACAAACACACAAACAGGATCTAGAATGAGAACTCACCCAGTAACGTGGGAATGGCTTCCCTGGCCTTCTCCATACAGGTCCCCAGGGCCTCTTTGCTGATTAAGCGCTCCTCCTTGCGGGCCTGTTGTAAAAAAGACAAACAATGTTGTGTGGCAGTAAAACGTTTTACTCACGTCACCCATAACAAAAGGCGGACTCCCTTCATTAAAGAAGACCTCCTCTTGCAGCAGCGGAGGCAGCTGTGCATTAAAGAATCAATGTATAACTGTTTTGTTTCTCAGGTATGAGGTAAGTATATCAGCCTGATAAACACATACTGATATTACCAGGTCTGTGTAAGAACAGTTGTTATATTCCATAGTCATTATGTTGTAAAAAAAGACAAACAATGTTGTCTGGCTATACAACATATAGACAATATACTCACAGCGGAAGGGGCAGGAGGGGACCCGGCGGAGGTGTTGCCTCTTATTTCTTTCCGCCCTATCTTCCTTGGCTCAACATTTATCTCTTTCCTCACCCTCTTCCTCCCCCTTCCCTCTGCCTCAGGGGAGGAGGGCAGAGAGGCAGCAGGAGAGGCAGAGGGGGGCAGGCAGGCAGCAGCCGGAGCTGGTGATCCCTCACTGGAGGAGGGCCGAGAGGCAGAGGGGGGCAGAGAGACAGAGTTTGTGAGCCGCTTGATGCGGAACTGCAGCCTGAGAAGTTCCTCCGTTTTGGCAATGCATCTGCGGTCCGAGAAGTTCCTCCGTTTTGGCAATGCATCTGCGGTCCTGGCAGGGTGGGCCTTCTCCAGCTTCTCCGTCTTGCTCCTTCTTGCTCCGTCTTGCTGGAACAACAAGGAGGTGGGTTTCCTCCGGAAGTTTTCTCCGGAAGCACTATCCGTGTCCAGGGTTGAAACCATGGGGGGGTTGGGGTTGGAGGTCCGCATTTTGGCGAGTTGGTCCAGGGTGACCATTCTTTTGGCATCTGCCACATGCCGCTCCAAATCTACAACTGGGACGTCTGCCCTGTGCTTCGGGTAGTGCTTCCGGAGGAAACCCACCTTTGCCCAAAAGTGTGTGGCCCGAGGCCAATTTTGTCAGGATCTCTCTCTCCTGGAGGTTTTGAATCTTATGTTTATCCTTAACTCATTCACCGCCAATGACGTCTTTGACGTGTTATCAGAAATAGCCCTCCCCGCCAATGACGTGTTTGACGTGTTTTTGTTTTTATTACTGCAGGGCGTAGTTTAAACACTTCCCCAGCCTGTCACATGGTATCAGGTCCCTATCATCTAAGACAACACGTGAACAAACACATACCGCAGCTGTTGTTTTGAAATTGAGCAGGAGGAAAAGCAGAAAACTGGTAACGCTTCCTTGTGCAGACAGGAGAAACGCCATTGAAACGCGCCTCGGCGCGCTGCACGAGCTGGAGTCGCCTTCCTCTGTGCCAGCCGGGAGAAAGTAATCAAGAGATGTGTTTGATCATCGGAGGAATGAGGAAATGATCGATCAGTTTGCGAGGGCGGTGAGGACGTGTTGAATAGCCGAGGGGAAAACGGGAACGATCAGATAGCAGGGGATATGACAGGGAGACATGGACGAGGAAGGGTGCAAAATAAACACACAACAGCAAGGCACAAGGCAGAAGCGGGAGTCAGAGCAGCCCGCTGTCCTTTCTCAAGAGCTATTCAGTTGGTTCATGTAATCGCTGGGCTGCGTGCCCTCCAGTGTTGCTCCTGGCCAATCCCAGCGCCACAGGGCGTGGTTATTGCTTATCATATGTGGGGTTAGAAATCTAAAAGGGGGATCGTGTGTGTGTGTGTGTGTGTGTGTGTGTGTGTGTGTGTCTGTCTGTCTGTCTGTCTGTCTGTCTGTCTGTCGGTGTGTCTGTCTGTCTGTCTGTCTGTCTGTCTGTCTGTCTGCACACTCACTCACACCGAGTAAACTGTATTGTTGAATGTAAAAAAAAAAGCACTTCATGTGTATATATATATATATATATATTTTTTTTTTGTCATTTGTGTCCTAACAAATAATATTTACATGTCTGATGTCAATACAGTTCAAAATAAAAGAATTGAGAGCGAGTTCTGCATGAGATTGTGTGCATAAATACATAAATGCCATTTTCTGCAATTTCTTTTCTCAGAGAGACATTTTGGGGGAAAACAGGGTGTATATAAATGGCTATAAGTAGAGTACAGAACATGCTAAAAGCTCACTTTTTTTTCCCTGGTGAACCCAGAGACGTACATCTTCATTTTGAGGTATTGCAAATCACTCTGGTGCTAATAGATAATTTACTGTGGGTCTTGAAAGATGACCAACAATTATGAAAATCTTTGGCCTGTGCTAAATATTGGCAGTCCTAAACTGGCGGTGAATGAGTTAAGATGTTTTGCAACATATTGATATTGTTTGTCCTTTGTTGGACAGTCGGGGATCGGGCAGCGGGCCGTTTCTTTTCCTTTACCCATGACTGTAGAAGAAATGAAAATAAATAACTATTTTTTGTTTACCACATGCCAAATAAATACACCTGCCCTGTCATGCTAACACTATCATGAAAACAAGCTAACATCACCCATGAGTCTGTATCTATGATGAGATAAGAAAAGAGTAAATGCATATAACATGCTATAACACCACTCTTAAGTTTGTATCTTTGAGAGAAATGCAAACCAAAACATGGTAACTCAGTCCCCACTGATATGTCAAGACTTGAAACTAAAGAAAAAAAAACTATTTCTGCAGCCAACTCTGTATTTTGGGTAAAAAATGGAGGTTCAAAACATCATCCACCATAATCCCCCGGACACCGATGGCAGTTTGGGACAAAGTTGTCCTAATGGACCGTATATGTGTGTGTGTGTGTGTGTGTGTGTGTGTGTGTGTGTGTGTGTGTGTGTGTGTGGCTATCAACAAAATTGCACTTAGTTACCTGTTACCCATTTAATTTATTGTAAATTTCATTTAGTGGAATTTACTTCTACTACTTTGTTATAGGTGGCGGCCATGCGAGTACATGTGGTTGATTTGTGGATGAAAAAAAAAAATATATATTTTAAAGAAAGAACATGAGGTATTTACACGACATACATGGACTATCATATCCCATATCCCCCACAAAGAACATCAAAACACAACAAAACAAAACAAGAAAACTGCATAAGATACACAATAATCCAAGAACAAACAAGACTATTGGACAAACAACCAAACAAAAACAATGCATTCAAAGTAAATACATAGATCTTGCCCTGTTGGCAGCTAGAAAATGCATAGCTTTAAATTGGAAAGCATCCAATCCCCCAGCTGTAGTTCACTGGTGGAATGAACTCTCAAGCTACCATACGTTGGATAACATTTACTACAAGAGCAAAGGCAGATTCTTAGACAAGTCGAGTCAAGTTTATTTGTATAGCCCTGATTCACAAGCAACATGGTTAAGTAGCGCCTTTGAGGCAAGGTAGTCCATATTCTTTGCGCCAAACTCCAGTAGCTCATCTTGCAAGAGTTCAATTATCTAACCTTTAAAAATACGTTTTACTCAACTAACATGTAATATACATATATATCTGTGCAAAAAGTAGCAATTTCAGCCCTAAACCCACTAATTTATTGATTATAATTTGGTAAAGCGCCTTGGGTGCAAGGTAGTCCATATTCTTTGCGCCAAACTCCAGTAGCTCATCTTGCAAGAGTTCAATTATCTAACCTTTAAAAATACGTTTTACTCAACTAACATGTAATATACATATATATATGTGCAAAAAGTAGCAATTTCAGCCGTAAACCCACTAATTTATTGATTATAATTTGGTAAAGCGCCTTGGGTGCAAGGTAGTCCATATTCTTTGCGCCAAACTCCAGTAGCTTATCTTGCAAGAGTTCAATTATCTAACCTTTAAAAATACGTTTTACTCAACTAACATGTAATATACATATATATCTGTGCAAAAAGTAGCAATTTCAGCCCTAAACCCACTAATTTATTGATTATAATTTGGTAAAGCGCCTTGGGTGCAAGGTAGTCCATATTCTTTGCGCCAAACTCCAGTAGCTCATCTTGCAAGAGTTCAATTATCTAACCTTTAAAAATACGTTTTACTCAACTAACATGTAATATACATATATATCTGTGCAAAAAGTAGCAATTTCAGCCGTAAACCCACTAATTTATTGATTATAATTTGGTAAAGCGCCTTGGGTGCAAGGTAGTCCATATTCTTTGCGGCAAACTCCAGTAGCTCATCTTGCAAGAGTTCAATTATCTAACCTTTAAAAATACGTCTTACTTAACTAACATGTAATATACATATATATCTGTGCAAAAAGTAGCAATTTCAGCCCTAAACCCACTAATTTATTGATCATAATTTGGTAAAGCGCCTTGGGTGCAAGGTAGTCCATATTCTTTGCGCCAAACTCCAGTAGCTCATCTTGCAAGAGTTCAATTATCTAACCTTTAAAAATATGTTTTACTTAACTAACATATATGTCTGTGCAAAAAGTAGCAATTTCAGCCCTAAACCCACTAATTTATTGATTATAATTTGGTAAAGCCCTTGGGTGCAAGGTAGTCCATATTCTTTGCGCCAAACTCCAGTAGCTCATCTTGCAAGAGTTTTTTTTAACACTCTCCGTAACATTTGGGGTGTCTATCCGCTATGCCGACCACCCGCAATGCCGACCTTAGGTTTAGGCGTGAGGGGTGGGAGAGGTTAGGTTTTGGGTTAGGGTCTGGGGGAGGGTTCTTTCGCAATGGCGAGACAGATCTCAATTTTGTCGGAATGCCGGTATTTCGGAGTGCCGACATTTCGGAATGCCGAGGTGTCCCCGATGGTGTCAAGTCCCCTTTTCTCAATAACCCAGTTGGTGTGCCACAAGGATCGATCCTTGGGCCATTATTATTTTCCCTGTACATCAATGACCTGCCGGACATATGCCCTGACTTCAATGTGCAGATGTATGCTGACGACGCGGTCATTTTTGTACAGGGAAAAACAACCGACCTGATTTCCTGTAAACTCACAAATGTATTGGAAAAGGTCCAACACTGGCTGCAAAACACGTGCCTGTTGCTAAATACAAAAAAAACTGTATGCATGATGTTCAGCAAACGACCAGTTGGTATCACAAGGTCCAATGTGTTTCTGGGGGGAATTGGTCTCCCATTTCAAGTACCTCGGAGTCATTTTGGACTCTAACCTTTCCTTCAAGAAACACATAAAAAAAATGAAAAGCACAATTAATTTCAACTTAGTTAATTTTAGACAAATCCGGCCTTTCTTAACAGTTGAAGCAGCTAAAACATATCTTCACTGCATGATCTCACATTGAATACTGCTTCACAAACTGGTCGTTTGCAGGTGCCACTGTCATAAAACCTATTGAACAGCTCTATTACAGAGCCATCAAGGCATTTGCTAGAAAACCTTTGTCATACCACCACTGTAACATTCTGGAACAACATCTCTTCCTGAGCTTTGAAAAACTCAAGGTCTTAAAGAGTGCCTGTTTCTTCTTCAAATGCCTACATGGACTAGCTCCCCCTCCGTTACAGGAATTCATCCAACAAAATAGAACCACTGGACTCGGAACTAGATCAGACACCAGAGGTGATTGCAAGGTCCATCGTAGAATGACCACGTTTGGTCAAAATGTCCTATCGATAAAAGGCAGCCAAATATGGAATAGTCTCCCCGTCTCCATAAGGGACAGCCCCACCCTTGCCGCTTTTAAAGGTAGTCTTAAAAAATGGCTGAAAACAAACCAGTCATGTGTCCACAGGTAGTATGTTTTTTTCTTCTCTTTTTTTGTGTGTATTATATTTATGTATTTTTATTTTTCTAAGAGTAATTACTGCCATGTATTTTAGAGTGTATTGTTGCTACTCTTGTTTTACTTAGTTTTAGAGTGTACTGCTGCTACCTATGTTCTATGTATGTTTTTATTATGTTCTACGTTTTACGCTCTGTTTTTTGTGTTTTATGTTTTTTGGGGACAACGGATGGAAATTAGCCTCGTGCTAAATCCGGCAATTTTTACACTTTTACTATGTTCCAGGTTTTACTATCTGTTTCTGTGGTTTCTGTGTTCATTAATTTTGCACTGTCCCGTCCAAAAAAAAAAAAAAAAAATCCCACTGGGGGCAGTATTATATTTTTTGAAAATGTAGCATAAATTGTTAATCTGGACATAATTATAGCCTTATGTATAAAGCTGCTGAATATACACTACATAGCAGAATAACTGAACATGCCCATTCATGGTAACGTCATATTTCAACGTCAGCTTGACGTTCCCGCGTAGACATCTAAATCATTCCCAAACCGGATGTGATTTGGCCACGTCCTGGACGTCACTGAAAGACGTCATCACAACGTTAAAAGTGTCGTAATTTTGCTTGCTGGGATTCTGATCTGCTGAACATTGTGGCCTTTCTCCAGGATCAGTTGGACCAATATGGCATGCTCCATGGATACAAGATGATGCATCTGAAATGCATTCAGGGTGGCTACGCGGTGACTCAAGAGACAATCAAGACAATTGATGAAAATACTGCATCCCCACAGAGTGCAACTGAGGCGCCGCAATCGCCTTCGGCGACGTTTGTATCAGAATCCAGGCCCTAACTTTTTATATCATGTAGATTCCTATGATAAACTCAAACCATATGGGATCTGCATCAATGGTGCAATAGACGGGTTTTCACGAATGATGATATGGTTAATGCATACTCTACAAGTAGTGATACCAAGGTCATCGCTGGATACTTTATTGATGAGGTGGTATCAAGGAATGGGACTGCTACCCGAATTCGATCAGACCTAGGGACAGATAACTGTTACGTGGAGCAGATGCAGATATTTATGAGAAATGATCAAGCAAGCATAACCCACGGATCGAGAACTGGTGGGGATTTTTAAGGAAACAACATACACAGTCCTGGATGAACGTCTTGCATGATTTAAAAGATTCTGACTACTTCAGGAGCAAGCCTAATGTACTTATAGTACAATAATTCTTCAGCACTACAGTATCAAAGGATATGTAACTAAATGCAATATAACCTTTTCCAAGGGTATGTACAATTTGTGAGACATCAGTTCAATTTGTGTATTTTATCAAGTTTGTACAAAAGCTTATATTTTGAAAAATTCTGATTGGAAACTGATTGTCCAAATGATTCTGCTGCTTACTTTATCTAGCCAGCTGGAGGCTGCAACCCCACGGGGATGTCAGTAAATTTGAGTAAAACACAGACTTCGCTTATCCCGTGTGAATGCACCCTCAGAAACAGACGTTGGGGGGTAATTTCTAAAACACATGCAGTCCCCATGTAATACTAGTCCCCATGTGAATAGGGCTTAAAGGGATAGTTCGGTTTGTTTGAAGTGGGGTCCTATCAGCTAGTTGCATACACTAACTGAAATTGGTACAGTGATCTGGGTGCTGAGCGCACTGTTTATCGAGACCCAGCACTCCAAGCAACAGCCTCAACAGCTCTGTCTCTGTACTACACGGGGTCAAGAACTAAAACGTAATTTAGCCACCTAAAACAACGCCCACCTAAACAAATCGATATCTGTGTACATGCACGCTCTATTTTGACAATTTTCAGCGCTTTACTTTTCCGCCAAACAGCCGTCACATTCGGCACTGCTTTTTCTCCCAACCGTACAACTACCGTATTCCTCCGCTAAAAGCCTGCACAGAGCACAGAGCCACGGTTTACAAAACAGGGAAGGCTTAGAAGAGAGATAAAACACTGACTTGAGTCGGATTCTGATCCACTCCCAAATGAAGCTACAAACATATACACACTCGCTCTCTCTCCCCTGTGTGTGTGCGTGTGTGTGTGTGCGCGTGCGCGTGTGGCATTGGACGTATCCTACTGCCTGTCATCAGGCATATAGCCTACAGCAGTGCAGTATATCATATATATAGGCCTATATATAGCAATAATCAGTATCGCCTACTGATTATTGAATGATCAAAAACATTATTGTAATAAACCAGCCCGGAAAGGGCTCTGTCGGAGATCAAACAACACGTGAATATGGAAAATAGAGGCCTACCTACAGCTTTATTTTTTATGAATGTAACAAGGACTGTCTATCCCCCTGTGTTAAGATTAGGCGAACCACTACAAAAGCAGATAGATCAAACAGTAATAGGATTATGCACTGCACAGCCCTTAGAGCCAATCCTTATCCCGAAGTTACATATCTGACTTGCTGACTTCCCTTACCCACCTTCGTCTAACATACCAGAGGCTGTTCACCTTGGAGACCTGCTGCTGATATGGGTACGGCCTGGCGCAAGATTTACACCTTCTCCCCCGGATTTTCAAGGGCCAGCGAGAGCTCACCGGACGCCGCCGGAACCGCAACGCTTTCCAGGGCATGATAGGAGTAGTGGTATTTCACCGGCGGCCGAAGCCTCCCACTTATTCTACACCTCTCATGTCTCTTCACAGTGCCAGACTAGAGTCAAGCTCAACAGGGTCTTCTGTCCCCGCTGATTCTGCCAAGCCTGTTCCCTTGGCTGTGGTTTCGCTGGCTAGTAGGTAGGGACAGTGGGAATATCGTTCATCCATTCATGTGCGTCACTAATTAGATGATGACGCATTTGGCTAGTTTAAGGGGGCCATGGTTACTCTCGCCATTTTCTAGCGCACATTGAATGTCATCACTATGTCATTCAGAGGGCATGGGCGACCATTAGATTCACACTTGCAAGAACTCACATTTCTGCTTCACCCTTGAAGTGCCGGACAATTTGTTTACCTCCGTCAGCCAACCGCCCCTTGTTTTCCCCTTTTGCCCATGTGGCTGACTGGGTTGTGTCAGAGGGCCCCAAGGACTGGAGTTGCCTCTGCACGGCCTTTCGGGTAGTTTATCGTCTCCCGTCGACGAGGGGCCACCACCCTGCTTCACCCATGGCGCTGTCATATCAGGCGGGTAGTGGAACAAGGCCTTCAGGTGTGAGGGTCATCTGCCTGCTGTCAGCACGAGAGGGGTGCTTCGATGCAACAACCGGTGTTTTCACTGTTTGAGTTTTCCCACCATCCATAGATTAGACATTGCATATAGAATGGAGAACGGCCCTAAGGTTCCTTCCCCTATCCAGCACTCCGCCTCACCCGGGTTGGCATTAATCAGCAAGTGTCCGGGGATTTCACGCTGCCACATACAGGGACATATACAGACAGACATACATTTATTGAGTACAGTTGCACTCATTCTACCGCTATGACTAGGTAGGTACAGTTGCCCTTACCAGACATTTATAGGCACAGGTGGACGTACAAACACGCACTGGGCTCAGTTGCACCCATTCTACTTTTACAGACTATAGGTACCTCATACTTACCTCCTTGGCTGTCCTGGACTCCATGCTTCTGCAGTGTTTTACACAATAGCATTCTATCTTATAATTGCACCCTAGCTCCTGGAGCTTCTGCGGGGCACAGGGGTAACCCCTTAGCATTCTTGTCCTACCACACCTTTCCTTTATCCTTAGCTCTTGATCTATAATTAATCATGATAACACTCTATTGGTCTAGATGTCAAGTTTTTGAACTATATGTGTGTTGCTTTTTCCCATCCCCCAAGACATGTGAGCCATTGGGGGAGGAGGGTCCAAGCAAGCTTTTTTACTATGGGTCCGACCCTTTCCAGGATTGATGCCTGGGAGGTTTTGGGCCAGACCTTCCGCTGGCGATGCCAGCTTCGACTAGCCATTATTAGTTCAACACAGCCTGGCTCTTCATGCGGTATACAGGTTAAATAAAAGTTCAAACTATGTCGGTGCTGTTCTGAGTCCGTCTCTTTTTCGTCTGGGTGTTTGTGAGTGTGGTCTTTCCACTTCTCTGTCTTTGAGCATCTGTTTGGTGCTCGCTCTCTCTGGTCCTCTCTGTCAGTTCAGCACAGTTCAAAGGTAGAATTGACAAAGTGAGGTCAACGGTCAAACTATATACACGTCATTGTTCTTCAGGGTCTAGCCCTTTTCTGTCTGGGCGCTGCAGGGATAGTCCCTCTGTCTCCCAGTCTTTAAGTGCCCGCTGGGCCCCGCTCTCTCTTGTCCTCCATGTCACCCCTTCGTCCCCTGGCCCCTGGCTCTGACCGTCGTTGTGCTCCACCCAGGATATCCCGTCAATGCCCCCAAAGTCAGTCCCTTTACTGTCTGGGCGCTATGGTGATAGTCTTCTTACTGCCCGTTGGGCTCCCATTCTTTCTGGTCCTCTTCTTGAAGATTGTCAGTATGTCCAGGGTGTACAGCAGGGACCTCCTGCTGAAGAGTCTGGCCAGTGTCTTCCTTCTCTTGGCCGGGATCCCCATCTCTCCCAGGAGAATATTGTTGGCACTGTGCCACTTTCCTTTGCTCCCCAGTGGGAAGCCCTCGACCCTCACCACCTCGGCGTCAGGCCACCTTTTGGTGATCGCTCCTGCAAAGGGGGTATATTTCTCCTTTTTCATCTCTGCCGCTTCTGTCAGCGTCCTTTTGCCCGTCTCGTATTTGACCACCATGTCTAGGACGTAAGCCTTATTCCCTTTTAGGGCTATGATGTCGGGTACACCCACTCTCCCCCTAGTTTTGAGTCTGGTTTCCCTCATCACTTTCCACTCTTTCTTTTCTAGCTCCGCTTTAAGCAGGGCGCAAAGCTTGTTGTGCTTTTTCATCCTAGCCTCTTTGAGTTCCATGCATGTGCATGTGAGGTGTTTCTGGGTTTCGGCATTTTTGCCACAAAGCCTGCATACTTTTTGGGCCTTGGTTGCCCCTTGCCCCCTTTTTTGGAACTCCCTAGTGGGATAGGAGTTCGCTCTGAATTTCAGAGCTGCAATGAACTGCGAGTTTGTCATGTGGTTTTTCGCTGGGTCTTGGATCCAGTGGTTGCTAACGGGATCCTCCCTGAACGCCTCCACTCCCTCGCCTTGTGTGGGGAGAGCAGCCCATTTATCGAACTGCACACCCCTCCAGTTAAATTTCTCTTTTTGGAAGACTGGGACACTAGAACTTTCTTCCACTGGATGCGCTTTGAGGGTGCCTGCCGCCCCTATCCCCGGGTTTGAACCCTGTCCTGCCCCTTGCCTTTGTGTGGGGTCACGCCTTTGTTTGGAGATCACTCTGGTGGCTTCCCCTCCTGCCTTTTTAGCCCTGCCCTTCCCACTGAGGCCTGTGGCCGTCTGTCTAGTGGTTGGTTTGCTCCACCCCCTGGCCCATGTTTGGAGTCTAGTATAGAGTTTATAGGGGATGGTCTTGCGGGTCATGACCCTTGTGGCTTCATCAGATGAGCCTGCTAGGGCAGCTATCCTGTTTGCCTGAATGGCCGGGATGTGTTGTGCCAATTTGGTGACTCCTAGCCCCCCACTTCTGGATCTGGCGTACAGAAACCCAGAGGAGATGGTCTCGCTCAAGTGGAGCCATCTCCTCACCACTACTCTAATTATCCTGTCGCACTCTTCTAGTGTCTTTTTCGGTGCCATACCGTTGTCGGTTACATACGTTACTCTAGGGATGCCATAGACCCTGAGTAACTCTAGCTTCTGGTATGGCTTCAACATAGCGCTGGATAGTTTCTCTGTTATTTCAGTTATCATCTTGACTGGGCTCGGGACCACTAAGCCCTTCCACGGGTTGATCCCTATTCCTAGGTATTTTTCTGATTCGTCCCTGTCTATGAGATGGAGATCGAACCCCCCCAGTTTCCAATGCCGGCGTTGGTTTATTTTATATCCTCTGGGTGACCCCTCGATAAGGAAACCATGGCATTTCTTCGTGTTGAACTCTAGTCCTGTCTGTTCACAGAATTTTTCTAGTATGGCCAGGTTTCTTTCCATCCCCTCCCACGATGAGCTGAGTACTGCTATGTCGTCTGCGAAGGCTAAGGAGGAGATGTCCCTCTCGCCGCACTTGAACCCTACCCCCTGCTCCTCCAGTTTGCATAGAAGGGGGTCTATTGCTAGGTTGAACAGCAAGGGGGAGAGAGGGTCGCCCTGCTTTACCCCTATTTTTAGGCTGATGCGTCCTGTCTCTTTGGAGGAGGTCTTGATGGTTGTGGTGCACTTGTGATATGCTGACTCAAAGAGCTCTAAGAAGAGGGTGTCCACCCCTCTTGCTATTAGCACCTCTCGTATGTGCTTGTGGGAGACTGAATCAAATGCCTTGGCGAAATCTATTAGCACAACTGCCAGACTCTTTCCCTCCCTCTTGGCCATCTTTATCATTCCGTCTAGTAGCATGAGGTTCTCTGCACATCCTGGGGCGACTATAAATCCTCTCTGCCTGGGATTTAGCTCGCACGGCCGTTCTAGTCTTTTATTTACTATTCCTGATAGCAGCCTTTGGACCACTGGTCCGATTGTGATGGGCCTCACTGTGCTATGTCCCTCATCTTCTCCTTGTCACTCGTCTTGGGAATCAGGGTGGTTCTATTAGATTTAAGAATTGCGGGGATCTTGCCTAGCAGTAGGATTCTGTTGTATATATACGCCAGCTTACTGCCGTCTTTATCCCACGAACTGATCTGTTCCTTGGTTACCCCTTCGGGCCCTGGCGCCGTCCCACTTTTCAGCTTCCTGATGGTGGCCCTAACCTCACTTTTGCTGATCGGATCTTCCAAGAAGGTGTTGTTGCATTTTGCATAGGGCTTGATCTGCCCTAGGCCTACAAATTTGTCAGGAGCTTCCCACTTCTCCCTGTATGTTTTCTCCACTATTGAAGGTTCTAGGAAGCATCCCACCTTTTCTACCCCACTAAATATGAGACTAGCGAGTCCCTCCCTATCCTCCATATACATTTTCTGAAGCTTCCTATTGTGGGCGACCTCCTTGACTTTTCTATTCTTTGGTGGGCCTTTAGGCCTTCTCCCAGCAGGCCTCTTTGTGGGGTTTATTTGTTTGAATACTTTCTTTAGATATCTCCCAATCTCTTTAAGGGATGGGTTCACTGGGAGCTGGTCAGGAGGTATTGGTGGGCTGCTTGTCACCCTTCCTAGTTCTCTCCTGAGTGTTAATTTGGCCTGGCTAGGTGGAGGGGGCCTGACTTCCTCCCTTCCTAGGCTGTCAACCAGCTCTTGCCAGGAGATCTCCTCTACTGGTGCCTCTCCGATTCCCCTTCCAGCCTGTCTCATCTTCTTGACCCTGTACTTGATCTGATCTCTTGTGAACATGGGCAGCTTGGCCCGCACCCTGTCATAAAGTCCAGGGGTGCTCCCCATTTCTTGTACTATTGAGGTTAGCGTCTTTATTTTGCTGGGCGACCATCTACCCCTTACTGTTTTAGCCGGACTTGCTGGTCCCTTTTGAGTGCGGGCCGGGTGTCTCGCGTCACAGTGCTTGTCTTTCCCCCGCTTAGTGTGGAAAGATCTGTTGCATATCTCGCACTTTCTGGGTGACGTTGAGGGTCCGGGGGCTTCTGTCTCTTGAGCTGCCTGGCCTCCTGTGAGGGTCGCGTTAGCGGGGTCAGTTTGCTCTGACGGTCTTTAAGTAGGATGGGGTGTGACCTCCTTCTATGGTTCGTTAGTCCCGCTTTCTTTGAAAAACCCCTGTTGCATGTAGTGCACTTGAAGGCGCCATCCCCCGGAGGAGTCACCTTTACAGCCCTACACTTTGCGGCATGACAGGCTATGGCTCTCAGGCTCGGTCCTATTTTGGAGCAGTGTCTGCAGGTGTACTCTACGTTCGCAGCTCTATGCTTCACAATGAAGTGGTTGCAGGCCGTGGTTGCGTTTGTCAGAAAGGTCCTACATAGCGGGCATGCACGTCTTTCAAAGGGCATCCTCAAGCCCACCCTGACTGTCCTGTCCAACCCTTTGATCGTTTTCTTGCCCCCCGTTTCGGGGATTGCCGACTTTATAAGTCCCATGAAGAAGACCGGTTTGATGCTAATATCTGGTAGGAAGAGTCTCTTTTTGAGATTCTCGACATTCTTCTTCCTTCTGGATGGCGAGCGACCCAGGCCGGGTGAGGTCCCGCCTTCGGCGCCCGCCTTCTCGCCCCTCTGCTCGCCTGACCTCCTCCTGGGCGTAGACCTATTTCTAGATAGGCTTCCTGTCTGTATCGCCTCGGTGTCTATGGGTGTGCTGAGTCTCGAGGCACATTGGCCCCCTGGTGCCGAGTGGCTCAAGATCCCGTCCTTGCTCATCTTGGGTTGTGTGTGGTCCTAAGGAGAGGGTCTTTCACCCTTACCTCCCTAAAAAGGCAGTCTGAGCCCCCTGTAGAACCCTGGGTTCGTCCTTCTGGTGCCTAGGTCTTAGTTAGCTGGGCTCCTTGGTGGAGCTCCTTCCTCACTGTAACACCTATGGGGCACAGAGACAAGCAATAAATAAGGTTGTTCTCAGATGCCAGTAACTCACTGTAGGTCTTCCCATGATCTTCCTGTGGATAATCATATGTGTAGTGGATTAAGGTTAGTTATCCTCTGCTCCTGCAACTAAATAGTGATTAGATGAACGGGCCTACACCCGATCATACTTTCCCACCGGTAGGAGAAATCCATCCACAGAGATCACCGTGGACAGACCTCCTGAGTGGCACTAACCTATGGGGGCTTCAGATTAATTATCTAGGTGTTGTGTTTGGGTTGTAGTGATTTCCCTATCCTTGCAGTGGTCGTTCGAATCATCACCCCCTGCCTGACACCGTATTCGGCATAAGTTAGTCTTGCCCTGCTCTCTTGCCTGTCTTTGGGTACACTCCTTAGTTCACTCTACAGAAATAAAGAGACATCGGTAACTAGGTGTAAACAATGAACTTTTTATTTAAATTTTTGAACATAGGTCTTAAACTCAAAGTCAAACCCCGGTCGAACTTGTTTCTCGGGGCCTCAGCTGAACTCTCACGAATCGTCCCCGTAGTTTCTTGGGCTGGGTCTATCCCTCAGACAACCTCCGGCTTTCAATGTTCCTCAGGCTCATGGGCCTGAGCCATTTAAGGTCCTCCATGGCCTCGACCCACCTCACATCAGGTACCCCTATCGCCTCCAGTACGTCTGCCGCACTCGGGAGTACCACCGTGCCTATCTCCACGAGGGCAACTCCGAAGGTGGTTACCCTTCTTAATCCGGGGACGCCAACCCTTAAAAGTCTGGCCGGCTCTTCCAGTCTGGCCATGACCCTGATGGCGGCCTCGTTGCCCTCACCTGGTGGGGGATGTGTGTCTATTCCCACCATTATGGCCCTTCTGTTCTTGACCATTATCAGGTCTACCCTGGTTTGTCCGCCTCCCACCCTGATCACCCTGTTGGCCTCAAAAATTTCCCAGTCGTATAATAGTCCCTCTCCCATGAAGCATCCAATGGCCAGTTGTCTGTATGTTCTGTCCCTCCCTCCGACTAGATCCCTCCTCAGCTCCCTGAGTCTCGTCTCATGGAGGAAGTGCCATCTTCCATGAAGAATTGCCCTCTGGTTGGCCATCGCTGCACCACCTGCAACACAGATAAGTATGCACATACAGGTTTTAATGTCTATTCTGTTCGGTCTTTGACTTTCACCTTCTCGTCATATCACCTTCGGTTAGTCGGGTCGTCCCTCTGTCCCCGCCCCCTTCTCCCATCTCTATTCAACAAGGCGCTCAGTTCTCTATCCTCACCTCGCAGCTATATGTGGCAGATCCCATACACATCACCCATCGTCCACACTTCCTTCATCTCCTCTTCCATGTCTTCCTCCCCTACTCCCAGTAACATTAAAAAGGCGCAGAGGCACCAAGCCGTCAAGGTCCTGTCCTCACTGGGGACCGGGACTGCCACGTAGAATACTTTTTCTATTTCAGGCAAGTCCCAATTTGTCATAGCCTCGGCAATGAGGTCCATCTCAACCTCCGCCTGGCTCTTGGCTATTAACTTATCCTCCTCACTGTTTCCACATCCTGGGATCACTTGGAGGAGGAAGGATGAGGTCCCTATAGCCATCCATAGGGGGAAATTCCTTCTGATCCCGTCAAGACAAGTGACTCCCATGTCACTGAGAAAGAACCTGCATCCTTTCCTGTAGGCCGCATTCATAAAGGCCAGCCTGGCCCTCTCCCCTCTTCTTCTTTCCCTCTCTTCCCTGAGTCTCCTTGCCCTCGCGTTCGCCCTCCTCCTTTCTCTTCGGCTCCTCCCGCTCATGCTCGCCTCGTCGTTCCTATATAGAAGGGACATGGGGAAGGTTAGTATGGGATTTCTTCTAGGCTCTATCTCTTCCTTTCTACCTGTTATTGCTATGAGCAGGGTGGGCGAGGGAGGCTGCGCCGTTGAGAATCCCAGCCACTCTGACCCCTCCAGCAGGGGCCGTGTGAGTTAGGCGAGGGCACTGGCGTGCCTACCCCCGCAGCGGTTAGAGGCAGTGAGGCAGCCGCCCCCATCTGCCTGGGGCAGGCAGGGGCAAGGCTGGATCTCCGCTCTGGTTTGCTGCTAAGAGGCAGAGTCAGACAACACTCGTGTGACGCAGACCCTCCCAGCACCTTGGGGGCCCCGCGGCCTCCGCACCCCCCTGCCTCTGTCGGGGGTATCCTAGGTTGGTTGGGATCTCGATCAAACCTGTACCTGACATTAGTAGCTATCACCTCTTGGAAGATTCTAAAGTATTGTTCTCTTTGTCAACGCTTTGCGCTCATTAAGGTGCATTTAGGTCAAGTTACAGCAGCTTGGGTTACCAGGCTGGCCTGGATTTACTCAGGGGAGGAGAGGTACTACAAGTGCCTACCTATTCATCACTTCATGCCTTAAATGAATTGCCAGACATTCAATATGGGATCGCTTTATTTGGTTGGGCCATTTCCTTTAGACTCATCACCTTTTTAGTTTAGACCTGCCTAGTTGAAGGAACCGTTCATCCGAACACTGGCGATGCCAGCCGATGAGGGCCCTTCATGGGCAGATCACTCTTGCCATTCGGTCAGTTTGGACTCCAGTTCTGCTTGTGTGTGTTGAGGGATGGCCCCCCAGTCTTCATCCTCTTGTCCTTTTTCATGAGGTTGAGTCAGCGGGGGTTTCCGCTGGTATGTCCTCCCATCACTTTACGTTCCTGCACTCTGGTCCCAGGTTTCTTGGCACTCTGAGACTGCCTCTGAGTGAGCTCGAGTTATGCGTTGTGTGTCGGGGGGCTGACCCCGGTCTTCACCCTCTTGTCCTGCCTTGTGAGGCTAGGGTTTCCGCTGGTATGTCATCCCATCTCTTTTCATTTCTGCATTTTCATCTCAAACTTCTTGGCATTCGAGACTGCATCTGTCAGGGCGTTCATTCTTGGTAGTTGGGCAGTATTCATCATCTCAACATGTCTCATTAGTGGACAGGCCACACGAGGTGACTCTCAGGCACTTGGCCTTGCCTGCGTCTTACTCTGGGCAGTATCAGAGAGAATCTCGGTCAATTCTCGTTGTTGCGAGTTATGCGGTTTTGCCTGAGTCCCTCTTTGGAGTCGGCTTGGGTTGTATTGCCTGAAGTTCCTGTAATGGTTCCGGAGTGTGCTCTCCTTTTGCCCCCTCTGGGGTTTCTTGAGTCCCACGCTGGTCGTCTCCAGTGCGTGGGTCTCTCCTCCTTGCCCGTGACCGATTGATCACCCATCTGCGGGCTTGTTACGCGCCCCAGGACAACCCTCGTTGACCTCTAGGGCTCCTTTGACTGCATGTATTTACCCCAGGTCGCCCCTCAGTGACCTATAGGGTATCATCCTCTTGAACCCCTGTACTTACCCCAGGTCGCCCCTCGGCGACCTATAGGGTTTCGCTCTCTTGAATACTTGTGCTCATCCCAGGACGCCCCTCGGCGACCTCTAGGGTGCTCCTCCGATCTCCTTGCGTCTCCATGGCACCATCCTCGTTCCCGCTGAAGGGCGTCTCTTGTCGATGGTTCCTCCGATCCCCTCCATGGCACCGTCCTCGTCCTCGCTGGTGGGTGTTCCTCGTTGATGTCCTCCGGTGAATCTCTCAATCTTCTCTTCTTTAGGTCTCTGTCATCCTCCTCTCTCCTCGCCACCTTTTCAAAAGGGGCGTATGACCCTTCACCAAATTCCGCTTCAAATCCCAACAGACCTCTTCATTCTCCACACACCTTTGATGTAATGAGACCACACACTTACTACACATGAGACAGGGTTAACCAGAACACATTTGTATTTGGAACATAGGCATAGTAACATCAACATCAGCATCAACATAAGCAAGCAAGCAGCAGTGCGAAACTCCTATAGGGCTTTCAGAGTCTCTTCAAGGAGGCTTTCCCCCCATCCCATATACAGCTTCAGTCTGTCAAGGCCGGCACAGATGAAGTTGCCCTCCGGCAGTATCAGGGGGATAGGGACAGGAGTTTGCTCCTCCCTGATCTTTCCTTCCTGCCTCAGCCGCTCCGCCATGCTCATTATTCTATTGGTTGCCAGGTTCATGGCTCTCTGAGCATCCCAATTTTCACTCCTATCTATGGGAATTATTTTTGATGAAGAGTGCTGACCACTCTAAGTGGATAACCATTTGGTATTTGTCCTCAGGGACGACTGCCGGAAGCCCTCCGTCCCTCGGGAACACCACCTCCTGGTCCTCGAGGTAGCCGGTGATTACACCTAGTGCCGCTCCGACTCTCCACCTCAGCCGCTGCGGCACTTTGTCAGGGATCTTGACCCCTTTGACCTCATCTGCCGATCGCCTTCGCCTCCCCGCACTCGGGTTCATGAGTCTTCTGTCCCCGTATTTCCTTCGTATGGGCGCCATTCTCTAATCTGCGAAAGCAAGCAATCATTCATACAGGGTTGGCAGGGTAGCTAGCTGGGATACATTCATATCAGCAGCGTGATGCACATACAGGCCAGGCAAAGTATGAGTCGTGCTACTTTGCTAGTGTTGTATCATTCTTTATTGGAACAAATGACACATAGGGGTTTTGGGAGTTAGTTTTATTGCTCTCCCAGGACTTTGGTTTGGCTCTCCCATCGTGCCCAGGCCAGGCCAGGTCCAATTTGAAGTTCCGTTGTTGGCTCTGTAGTGCTACTCAGGCTGACTGGGTATCTCGGCCTCGCTCATTGGGGCTACGGTTAGAGACAGACTCACTGGCGGGGGAACCGTCCACCCGAACACTGACTATGCCGGCCGGTGGGGGCCCCCCAAGGTGAGTTTTGTTTACCAATCGGTCAGCTTGACCATGAGCACAGGGGTGCATTTCCTTGGATGGCCCTACGAGGCTTCTTGGGTAGACGGGGCTACTCGGTCTTGCTCCCTGGGACTGAAGCTAGAGGCATACCCGCAGGTGGGGGAACCTTCCACCCGAACACCGACTGGGCCGGCCGGTAGGGGCCCCCCATTGGCGGGTTTTGTTTTCCAATCGGTCAGCTCGACCATGACCCCAGGGCTGCATTTCTTTGGGTGGCCCTACGAGGCTTCTTGGGCAGACGGGGCTTCTCGGTCTTGCTTCTTGGGACTGAGGCTAGAGGCAGACCCGCAGGTGGGGGAACCTTCCACCCGAACACCGACTGGGCCGGCCGGTAGGGGCCCCCCATTGGCGGGTTTTGACCCCAGGAGTGCATTTCTTTGAATGGCCCTACGAGGCTTCTTGGACAGACGGGGCTTCTCAGTCTTGCTTCTTGGGACTGAGGCTAGAGACAGACCCGCAGGTGGGGGAACCTTCCACCCGAACACCGACTGAGCCGGCCGGTAGGGGCCCCCCATTGGCGGGTTTTGTTTACCAATCGGTCAGCTCGACCATGACCCCAGGGGTGCATTTCTTTGGATGGCCCTACGAGGCTTCTTGGACAGACGGGGCTTCTCGGTTTCGCTCCCCAGGACAAGAGCTAGGGAAGGACTTGCAGGCCGGAGGAACCATCCGCCCGGACACCAGCTAGGCTGGCCGGCGGGGGCCCTCCGATGGCAAAACACGTTTGCCAATCGATCATTGTTGTCCCCCGTGGTGACTGGAGACCAGACAGGATGGTAACCTGCCTGTGATATAGTAAGAGCCACAGACGGAGACAGCCCACCCAGAGGGAGCGAGCCATTTTTTCTTGCTGGCGTTTTTGACTCTAGAACCACATTGATCCGGCCGAGAAAAGCTTCGGCTTCCCATGGTCCGCACCAGTTCCAAGTCAGCTGCTAGGCGCCAGCCGCTTTGTTACACTTTGTTTGGGCGGGTGTTAACCTCGACCGCCTCATGCACCACTTTCAAGCCTCTTCCACTTGTCTTTCAAGGCTCCACTTTTGCGAGGTTGTCATCAGAAAGCTAGATTCAGATTCAGGGAGCCCAGGTCTTTGCAGCTCGCCGGGGCCAGATAGTAGGGTGTTTTGCAGAAAGCGGGACCGTCTCATCTCCCATTTATCGCTCTTCCGTGTGCCCATGATCGAGGTGAGCGGCCAGGACCGCTCGCGACCGCACCCCCTCGACCATCTTGCGTCACTACCTCATTTGCCCTTCAGCCAGCATCCTCCTTCACACGGCCTGTCACGTTCCTACTTTGTGTTGGGGTTGAGCTCCACGACAATCCGGCCGAAAAGATTGAGCCCAGCCCCGCTTCGCACCCCAGCCCGACCGACCCAGCCCTTAGAGCCAATCCTTATCCCGAAGTTACGGATCTGACTTGCCGACTTCCCTTACCCACTTTCGTCTAACATGCCAGAGGCTGTTCACCTTGGAGACCTGCTGCGGATATGGGTACGGCCTGGCGCGAGATTTACACCTTCTCCCTGGGATTTTCAAGGGCCAGCGAGAGCTCACCGGATGCCACCGGAACCGCAACGCTTTCCAGGGCACGATAGGAGTAGTGGTATTTCACCGGCAGCCGAAGCCTCCCACTTATTCTGTGCCTCTCATGTCTGTTCACAGTGCCAGACTAGAGTCAAGCTCAACAGGGTCTTCTGTCCCTGCTGATTCTGGCAAGGCCGTTCCCTTGGCTGTGGTTTCGCTAGCTAGTAGGTAGGGACAGTTGGAATCTCGTTCATCCATTCATGTGTGTCACTAATTAGATGATGAGGCATTTGGCTACCTTAAGAGAGTGATAGTTACTCTGGCCGTTTACCCGCACTTTATTGAATTTCTTCACTTTGTCATTTAAAGTACTGGGCATAAATCACATTCCTCTGGTCCGCACCAGTTCTAAGTCAGCTGCGAGGCACCAGCCGAGGCGACGCGCTGGGACCGCATCATTACTGGGATAACTGCTTGTACTAGGGTTGCATTTTTTGTCAGGCGAAGGTGTGTTGCTTGACGAGGCGAGGATGTTGCTCCAATAGCTGTGAAGATACGTTTCGCATTTGTGTCCACTTATGGCCATCTGACAGTTTCTGAACCATGGTACTGCGGAGGCAGTGGTTAGTGTATCTCTGCTGCTTTCCTGCTTGGTGGCATAATCTGGTCAACATTGTGGTGAGGTGATTTATGCCCATTGGCTCTCGCGTATACCTGCAACACGGCAAATTAGATTTTTAGTAGCTATCCTAATCTAGCAATCACCTTAATATGCACTATGCCTGATTTACTTACCAAACATTGTCGACGCCGATGCTAACGTTTCTTCTTGGGTGAAGATAAAAGGCTGGTGCGTCCGAGGGCAAGTAGGAGAGATATTTCTCTAAAGATGAAACAGGGCAGAGAGGATCTCCAAGCTGTTCAAACATGAATCCTCTTGTGCTTTCTTCATTCTTCGCCTGTGGGTCATTGTGATTCATTGTGTTCATTGAAGGTCATTGTTGCATACTTTAGTCCATTTTCGTCTCTTTTGGTGGTGAATGACGTGGGTTTGAGCTGCCTGTTGCCCTCATTTCCCCTGCGCACAAAGTGAAGTTGAACGTCAAACCATACTTTGTTTACTAGTCCCTCCGGTGTGTTGGGATCCAGTGCTTTCTTGATAGCTTTGAAATCATCTTCTGATATCGATGTGTGATGGACTGTCATATCGAGTCCCTTTTTTGTCAGCGTTTTCACCACGCCAGTGAATACATTGTTGCATGTTGTAAACTCAGTGTCTTTGAGGAGACACCAGGAGAGGCTGAGTGGTGGGTCGTTAATGTATCGGTTGAGACCTGCATGGAGGCCTATATAGCTGCTCAGTCCGTACCATTCGCCTTTACTGTTTCTGACAGTGGCATAGAAATCTCGTAAAACGCCATTGACTTGCTCTTTTGACGAGGTCTGAAAGTCGATAACCACACCTTTATCCTTGCACCAGTCTTCGAAGCATTTCACTGGCCGTTTTGTTTGCTTGACGGTGTTGTGTTCATTATGGTCTTTTTCCAGCTGGTCAACCTCCTCTTTACGTACCTCGTTTAACGTTAACAGGCTTATTTTCTGGAGATAATGTAGGCACTGCTCAATCCACTCGTCCATAGATAAGCCACCCCAGACGTCAAAGTTAACCTTAAATGTTTCCATTTCCGTGCCTAGTAGTTGTCGTATAATTATGTCACTAGCAGGAGACAACAGTCAACACGAGCGCAAGGCACTCTGGGTATTGTATTGCGGAGTTCCTGTTTGCGAGGCTTGGACGCAAGCTAGCTTTATTTTCTCCAAAGTGGTGAGGCTCCAAGGTTACCAAGTATGGCAATATGAAAAGTATTATTATTATTATTATTATTATTATTATTATTTTATTATCATTATTTAAATGTCTTAAATCGCTGTTTAAAAAATGCGGTGAGAAAAAAATTAGATGACCTGTTTGACACTGAGCCCCTCTTGCCTGTCCCAATTTGGCCCCTGGCTCATGGCCAAACAGCTTGCCTAATTTTCTTCACACAGTGAGTAGTGTCTCTAACCGTGGTATATTGACTGTGGTTTATGCTCATTATACCACAGCTGTGAGTCAATCAGATTGCTCGATTTGAGAGAACTGTTTTATAATTTATGTTATACCATGGTCTGGGTGAATACCCGTTTCTGATTGGCCGGCATATGTGCATTAAAACCGTATAAGTCTAATCACATATAAATTCATAAGCTGCCCAACCTGCACAGCTGTTTAATTAACATAGCCTACTGTAAACAAACAGCACGCACACAGCTGTCAAAGCCTTAAGTGTTGCAACTGAGTTAGCTTGAGAAACAAACGACAATGTCCGATTTTAAGATTAATTTCAATATATTTGGACAGTACAAAGATTTTGAAGCATGGGATGCAGCGATGGATGCAGCAGAGGAAAAAGAAATTGAGAAGAAAACGACAAACGGAAAACGGGATAAGGAACTGACACCCACGGAGCTCAAACTGATAGAGGAAGAAGGATGAAATTAACACAAAAAAGTCAACTGGGCAGTCAATATCCTGACAGACTTTCTCCACCAAAAACAAGCTGGCAGTGTGGCAAGTTTAATGTGCATCTGAGCTGGTATCAACCGCCATGTATCACAGTTCAATATAATAAGTGACCCAGAGTTAAAATCAAGCCATGTTGAAATGCTACAGGAAAAGCGGCAAAGACACCAGTGGCCATCATCCTCGTATAACTGAGTCTGACCTCTGGGGTCTCATAATCAAACCTTGCATAGAATCCCTACGAAGGATTCCTAGGACTGTGTCGAAAATAATGACTAACCTATCAGTGACGGCACACCTGCATGCAATTCCCCGTTACCAGCAGCTGCCACAGTGATTAAACATGGGGACCTGACCCATATCCCGTCCCCTGCATGCTCAAATCCAACCAATGGTCAATGCAAATCAACACATGGATTTACAGCAGATATATTCTCGCGACCATCGGGCAGGAGTACTGACGGTACTCCTTTCGGAGGCCCTGGCAAACGAGTCGGTAGCTCTTTTAAGTCCAACTGGGAAGTATGTCTATGAACTTGCGGGCTGTGCTCGCGGTGGTCTTCCAGACCAGCCAGAGCTTCTCGCGCGTAGTGGGTTGCTCCACGGTTAGTCGGGTAAAAGCGTTCTGTCCTTGGCGAAGGACTCGATCTGTCGGTCGCGAATGTCCCTTCCCCCCCCCCCCCCCCCCCCCCCCCCTTTCAAATCCAGAAAGGGGGGGGGGGGGGCATCACCTCGACCATGGCAACGTCCTTCCTCCCGTCCCGGGGGCGGGGAGGAGTCGATGTAGCGATCATCACGGCGCTGCCCCCCTTCGCACTTGGGCGCCGATGAGGGGTCCCCACGATGATGCTCGTCATGGGGTGGTCGCCCCCTGTGTGACCCGCATTTTTTTTTTTTTTACAGTGCACCTGAACGCAACATGCAAGATACCTGCTGAATAAGTGTCCAAATGTTCATGTCATTCTGGCCAATACTCCACTTCTGTTATAACATTTCAGTCTGGAATATGGAATATCTTTCAATAATCTTTATGACTAAAAGGTTAAAAGTAATCTCATGTGTAAGAAATGACTGCTCTACATTGAAGTAAAAATGTAAATAATTAACTTGTTGGTTTTGGATTTATTTAGCTTCAAGACTGCATTTTTGTTCGTGAGACCCTCAACACTGGCTTTGAGAATCCCGGGCCACTTACTGATACTTATGCTTAAATTAACCCACTCATATTCTGGTTTATTTCAAGAAAAACATTTTGGCTAGTGGATATTCTAATTGACTGGTAACTTTAAAATCAAGCAGCCATATTGGCAGGTGGTCAAACTAGAACGACCGCAACGCGGACTTATGCCTCCCCCATTAGTTCATTCTTGACTCCAAATCGCCATTGGAGGGAAATTGGAAGAAATTCCGTCAAGGCGCTCCTGAGATGTTGCGTTACAGAGCTTGGAAATTGGGTGTGTGAGGTCACAGTGACCTTGAACTTTGACCACCAAAATGTAATCAGTTCATCCATGAGTCCAAGTGGACGTTTGAGGCAAATTCGCAGAAATTCCATCAAGACATTCCTGAGATATCGCGTTAATAAGCTTGAAAATGGCATTCGAGAGGTCAGTGACCTTGACCTTTGACCTTTGATCACCAAAATGAAATCAGTTCATCCTTGCGTCCAAGTCGATGTTTGAGCCAAATCAGAAGAAATTCTATCAAGCTGTTTCTTGAGATATTGCGTTAACGAACTTGGGAATGGCGTTCGTGAGGTCACAGTGACCTTGAAGTTTGACCACCAAAATGTAATCAGTTCATCCTTGAGGCCAAGTTAATGTTTGAGGCAAATTTGATTAAATTCCGTCAAGGCATTCCTGAGATATGGCGTTAACAAGCTTGAAAATGGCGTTGGAGAGCTCACAGTGACCTTGACCTTTGATCACCAAAATGTAATCCGTTCATCCTTGCACCCAAGTCGACGTTTGAGCCAAATTGGCAGAAATTCCATCAAGCCGTTCTTCAGATATCGCTTTAACAAACTTGGGAATGGCATTCTTGAGGTCACAGTGACCTTGACCTTTGAGCACGAAAATCTAATCAGTTCATCATTGAGTGCAAGTCGATGTTTGAGGCAAATTTGATGAAACTCCGTCAAGGCATTCCTGAGATATTGCGTTAACAAGCTTGAAAATGGCGTTCCTGACCTTGACCTTTGACAACCAAAATCTAATCAGTTCATGCTTGAGTCCAAGTCGATGTTTGAGGCAAATTTGATGAAATTCCGTCAAGGCATTCCTGAGATATCGCGCTAACAAGCTTGAAAATGGCGTTCGAGAGGTCACAGTGGTGTTTGGGGTTTTAAACGATTTTTGTTAAGCGAGCGTGTCCAGAACCGGGCAATTTGCTTTTTTTGGGACCTGTTTCAGGAGTGTGGTTTTGGAGAATATTACTCTTTACTTTACTTTACTTTATTTCATTTAGCAGACGCTTTTATCCAAAGCGACTTACAAGTTACACAATTACAATTTATAAACATATCAGATAAGAACAAATTAAAGAGAGAAACATAGGTAAGAGTCAAATGTAAACATTAAGATAAGTTAAAAACAACAAATGAAGCAATGAAATGTGAAATGTGAAATGTAACAGTAGCATTAACCCTTAAGGAGGACCCAGGTGTAGTCCAAAGAGGTGGGTTTTCAGCCTCCGGCGGAAAATAGGAAGTGTTTCGGCCAGCACGACCGAAGGGGGAAGCTCATTCCACCATTGTGGAGCCAGAGAGGAGAACAGGCGGGAACGGGACAGACGACTACCAGGCGTCAGAAGTGGTGGAGGGGCGAGGCGAGCGGTGGAGGTGAAGGAGCGGAGGGAGCGGTGAGGTGTTTGGAAGGTGACGAGGGATTGTAAATAAAGGGGGGCTGATCGGTGGACTGACCTGAAGGCCAAAACCAAGGTCTTGAACTTGATGCGTGCAAGGACAGGGAGCCAATGAAGTTGACGGAAAAGAGGGGTGACATGGGAGAATTTAGGGAGGTTGAAGACCAGACGGGCAGCAGAGTTTTGGATGAGTTGGAGGGGCTGGATGGCAGATGCAGGTAACCCCGCCAGGAGGACATTACAATAGTCCAGGCGGGGGAGGACAAGAGCCTGGACCAAGAGTTGTGTTGCCTCGGTGGTGAGGAACTTACGGATTTTTCTGATGTTATATAAAGAGAATCTACAGGAGCGGGCGATGGCTGTAATTGAGGGTGAGTTAGATAGCTGGTTGTCGATAAGTACACCAAGGTTTTTAACGAATTGAGAGGGAAGAACTGTGGTATTGTCGATGGTGATGGAGAGGTCAGTGAGGGGGCAGTTTTTTCCGGGGATGAAAAGTAATTCAGTTTTGCTGAGGTTCAGTTTGAGATGATGGTCTGTCATCCAGGAGAGGATGTCTTTGAGGCAAGCGGCAAGACGTGTTTCGATCTGTGTGTCGGAAGGGGGAAAAGAGAGAAAAAGCTGAGTGTCGTCAGCGTAGCAGTGATAAGAGAACCCGTGAGAAGAGATTACGTGACCCAGGGACCTAATATAGAGCAGAAAAAGAAGGGGACCGAGGACTGAACCCTGGGGGACACCCGTGTTCATAGTGCAAGATTTAGAAAGGGAACCCCGCCAAAGAACTTGAAATGTGCGATTGGAGAGATAAGAGGTGAACCAGGAGAGTGCAGCACCAGAAATACCCAGATCAGAGAGAGTGGAGAGAAGGATGTGGTGGTTTACAGTATCAAAGGCAGCAGATAGATCAAGGAGGACAAGAACAGAGGAGAGGGAAGCAGCTTGAGCAGAGTGAAGGGCATGTGTGACGGAGAGGAGGGCGGTCTCAGTGGAGTGGGCTGGTTTAAAGCCAGATTGAAGGGGATCCAGGAGGTTATTTTGAGAGAGATGGAGGGAGAGTTGTTCAGAAACTGTACGTTCAAGGGTTTTGGAAATAAATGAAAGGAGAGATACTGGACGGTAGTTTTGGACGGAGGAGTGGTCAAGGGAGGGTTTTTTGAGGAGAGGTTTGACTATGGCAGTTTTAAGAGGAGGAGGGACGGTGCCGGAGGACAGTGAGGAATTGATAAATGAAGTGAGGAAGGGGGATAGATCAGGGGAAATGGTTTGAAGAAGAGAAGAGGGGATGGGATCAAGGGGACAGGAGGTTGCACGATTAGATGAGAGAAGTTTAAGGATAGCATCGGAGGAAAGGGGTGAGAAAGAGGAAAGAGTTGTAGTGGGGGACGGGGAACCATGGTAGAGATTGGAAGTGCTGTTGTTGGTTGCTGGGGGAGGGAATGAAGAACTGATGTCATGGATTTTTTTGATGAAGAAGGACATGAAGTCATCAGCAGAAAGGGAGGAGGGAGGAGGAGGGGCGGGAGGATTAAGGAGAGAGGAAAAAGTAGAGAAGAGTTTACTGGGGTTGGAGGCAGAGGACTGAATTTGGGAAATGAAAAAGGCAGACTTAGCGGAGGAGACAGTAGTGGTGAAGTTGGATAGGATGAGGTGATAGGCGGAGAGGTCAGAGGGGTTGTGAGACTTGATCCATTTTCTTTCGGCTGCCCGAAGCTCTGTCCGGCGAGCTCGCAGAGCCTCGGACAGCCAAGGTGCAGGGGGACAGGGTCGAGCAGGTTTGGAGGTGAGTGGACAGAGGGAATCAAGAGCAGAGGAGAGAGATGAGAGGAGACTGGTGGCAGCATCGTCAGTGGAAAGAGAAGAGAAATGTTCAGCAGAAGGGAGGAGAGAAAGGACAGCAGAGGAGAGGGCAGAGGGTGAGAGGGTTTTTATATTGCGACGGGTGGTGATGATGTGAGTGGGGGGAGGGGGGAGTATAGGGAGGGGAATGGGAAGGGAGAAGGTTATGAAGTGGTGATCGGAGACAGGGAGGGGAGTGACTGTGAGGTTGGAAGAGGTGCAAGCACGGGTGAAAACGAGGTCGAGGAGGTTCCCCGCTTTGTGAGTGGGCGGAGAAGGAGAGAGGGAGAGGTCAAAAGAAGAGAGGAAGTTTAGAAAGAGAGGGGAGTGAACAGAGGCAGACGGGAGATTGAAGTCTCCCAGCAGGACGAGGGACGTGCCATCCGGAGGGAAGAGGGAGAGGAGTGAATCCAGCTCATCATAGAGAGCTCCAAGTGGACCGGGGGGACGATAAATTATGATAATGTTGAGTTTAACTGGGAAAGAAACAGAGACAGAGTGAAATTCAAAAGAGGATAGAGGAAGGTGAGGAAGAGGAGAAACCGTGAAAGACCATTTGGGTGAAATTAGGATACCAGTGCCACCACCACGGCCAGAGGCTCTGGGAGTGTGAGAGAAGGAAAAGGCATCAGAGAGGGCTGCGGGGGTTGAAGTGTTTTCAGGGATGATCCATGTTTCTGTAAGGGCGAGGAAGAGGAGTGACTGTGAAGTGGCGAGGGCTGTGATGAAGTCAGTTTTCTTAATAGCAGATTGGCAGTTCCAGAGACCAGCAGTGACAGAGAGAGGTGAAATGGAAGGTTGGGGGAATGAGTAATTGACTGGGTTTCTACTGAGAGAGTTGATGATTTTAGCATTGTGATTTATACGTGAAGAAGAGGGGTGATGAGGTCTATGATTAATGAGGATAGGGATATTGGAAATGCGGTTAACAGATTTGCAGAAAATTGTATTGCTAGAGGCTGTGTGAATAGTGGTAGATAAATGATCTGAAATAGAAGCTTATACACATTCTCAAAGAATGTGTATAAATGTAGAGCTGTTTAAATCTCAGATCCATGCTAACTGGTTACAGTCTTGGACTGAAGAAATTTGGCAGAAGCCAAAATTAAGAACTTATTGTTTATTTAAAAATGTATTTAAATGTGAAAAATATGTTATGTTTAATTTACCTAAAAGCAAGAGGTACTTATGTGCTCAGTTACGATGTGGTATCCTGCCTTTACATATTGAAACAGGCAGATACAGAGGGACGGTGGAGGAGGATAGGATTTGTGAATATTGTGAGTTGAAGGAAGTGGAGAATGAATTTAATTTAATTTTGTATTGTCCATTGTATCATGACTTACGAGAGATACTATTTAAAAAAGTTCACTCCCCTGAGCTAAACGTGTTAGATTTTGAAGAAGGTGCCATACTTGAATTTATTTTTGACAACATCTTTGCTTTTTACGAATATATTTCACATGCGTGGGATAGGAAGAAAAAGATGACATATGATAGATAATTCATATATTTTACTTACTACATATTGTAGTTAAATCTGTGTTTTGCTGTCCATGCTGTGTGTGCTGTGTGTGTTTGTATTGTTTATGCACCGGAATCGATATGGTAATTACTGATAATCCCATGTGGGATGGGTCATGTAACTTGTCCTGACACGTAAATAAAACTTTCATTCATTCACAGTGACCTTGGCCTTTGACATTTGACCACCAAAATCTAATCAGTTCATCCTTGAGTCCAAGTGGATGTTTAAGGCAACCCAGCGAGCATTTTTCGGTTGAAAAGACGTTTAAAAAACGTTTAGGGTCAACGTTGAAAAAACATGCAAGGAAGGTTTGAAAGTGAAAGTTTTTTCACCCACTATTTGCAGACGTTTATTGAACGTTCAGATTTAGACCATATTTCACCAGGTTCTTAAATTAAAAATTCAGCAGCACACACGGGATTCGAACCCCGCTTTCCCACATTCAAGCCAGTCCGCTTAACGCGCTGAGCTATACATTTTCTTATACTCTATAGAGAGCTGGGCACATATATACTCTATCTCGCACACAACTTGTAGACTACATGATTGTCGACGATCGGGAGTTAAGTTATTTTATGTGATGTGTACGAGACTATTATATTAATGTAACAGACTAAAATTATGTTGTGTGTGTGTGTGTGTTGTCTATAGGCTGTAGCCTATGGCTTCAGAGGTTACTTCATTTAACACCAGAGACTGAGGAGGTACACAGAGCCTCCTCGCAGAGGAATAACATAGCGTGCCCAGAGCACCTCGTTCCGCACTTGGTGCAGACCGGTGCAGACTTGCTTTGGTCTAGTCTAGTCAGTCAAGGTTAGTATAGCTAGCAATTAAGTAGGCTACTTGCGCATGCATGTTGCGGCAGGAACTGAATTCATTATTTTATAGTATTGCGCTAAACTATTAACCATAGTTGTGTCCTGGAAGCTTTTTGCTGGCACCACATAGCCTATATAGTCCCATATTTATGATATTTCATGTGACATAAAATGCGTTGAAATGTAGTTTTCGTATAGACCAGATTTCAACGCTCAGTTACACAATAAAATGGACAAATGCCAATCCACACACTATCAATATTGCCTCTATTCCAAGCTACAACAAATGTTTTAACAATATGATGAACCAAATTGTGTTTTTTTACACGTTGACGTTGTAACCGCATTTTAGCCGGTTGAAAAGAGGGTGAAATTAGGTCTTAGACGTTCAAACCCAATATCACCCAGATTTCAACTAAAAATCAACGTTGAAAAAACGTTTTGTGCTCGCTGGGAAATATGATGAAATTCCGTCAAGGCATTCCTGAGATATCACGTTAACAAGCTTGAAAATGGCATTCGAGAGGTCACAGTGACCTTGACCTTTGACCACCAAAATCTAATCAGATCATCCTTGAGCCTAAGTGGATGTTTAAGGCAAATTTGATTAAATTCCGTGAAGGCGTTCCTCAGATATCGCGTTAACAAGTTTGAAAATGGCGTTTGAGAGGTCACAGTGACCTTGACCTTTGACCACCAAAATCTAATCAGATCATCCTTGAGCCTAAATGGATGTTTAAGGCCCATTTGATGAAATTCCGTCAAGGCGTTCCTCAGATATCGCGTTAACAAACATCGGACGGACGGACGGACGGACGGACATATGTACGGACGGACAACCCGGATCCATAATGCCTCCGGCCTGGCTATCGCCAGCGGCGGAGGCATAAAAAGTTAATTTCAAGCCCTGCAGGGAGAGCAAGTGGTGACATAGGAGTGAGTGAGATCGGATCAAATATTGGTGTTTAAGACTGAATGACATCACAACTGTTCATTTAAAATGAGTTATTCCTCTAAACCTGACTTCAAATGCCCCAAAGGTCAAAGGGTCTCCTCTATCAATCCTGGCGTAGAATCCCTACTAAAACCATGACTAACCTGTCCAGTGACTATCTACTCGATCCAATCCGTGTTTCACCACCCAGTATCGTCTTGTAAAGGTATCCCACACAGACCTATAGATGTAAAAAACAAAACTGTTTAAAAGTAAACAAGACAACTTACGCAAATAATCTATGCAAACCCTGACCCATATTTAAGTCCAGCGCCCCGAGTTCCTTAGTGGTGAAGACTGAGAAGTGCACACATACGCACCTTATCCCCACACAAATTATTTCCAATGCCGAAATGCCTGACCGGCTGCAGTCCAATTAAAGTGTGCGGTCTCCCTTTGTTGTGACCAGCGGAGATAATGGTTGGTAACTTATTTGCAGTGAATGCTTGGGAAAAGTATTTTGTTCACAAAAAATGTTTTGAATGATCACTCCTGTATCAATAAAGTCTGTTTTTCCTCAAGTCATTGGACATGTTTAGAATGTTGGAACAAGCATAGTCTACCAGCCAACACAATCTCTCTGATTAATTATTTCAATCCATGTGGTAATGGCCATGTGGCTGTTAATGGTCATTTACGGTATTTATTTATTTCTATATGAATAGTTCATTTGCAAAAACAGATTTAAAGCCATTCTTAAAATTAGCCAAATAGACAACACATGCTGATATTCCATATAGCATATCAAAGTGAAAATCATTAGGTGAAAGTTGTAGGCCTAATTATGATCTGCAATAAGATGAAATATTAAAAGATAAAATGCTTATGATATAAATGTATATAGGCCCAATAAGAGGCATAAGAGAAACAAACCATTAATAGGCTATATTGCTTTGTCCTACTTTTCCTGACTTACAGTATATGGAGATGCTACTTTATCTTCAAAATAATCATGTCAATCTACAATAGGCTATCGAAAAAACATGTCAGAGGTGTCGGAGGCGATGCGAGTGAGCTGCCAAAAATGTACATTCACACTTCAAGTTTTATACTCTTTGATTGAATGGTGATAAGAACATAGCCTAATTGACACAAATAATTAGTGAGTGCAGACAGAGAATTTTTAATGGCAGAAATCGGTAACGACAGAATCCATGGTTACGGTAATCACAGACAGCATTTGGCAGTGAGAGGAGGGGGGAGAGGCACACCGCTGACTAAAGTGAATAGGCCTTGATTAATAGGCTACATGATGTTTCAGGTGCAATATTATAATACACATGACATGACAGTATCATGTTGCAAAGGTGGTGCCATGGCACGAGTCCGATACCTCACGAGTCCGACACCTCACGAGTCCGAAAAAAGAGGCATTATATTCCCCGTTTTTCACTAACCCAAAACCTAACCTCTCCCACCCCCACGCTTAAACCTAACCTCCCCCAGACCCTAACCCAAAACCTAACCTCTCCCACCCCCACGCCTAACCCTAACCTCCCCCAGACCCTAACCCAAATTCGGACTCGTGAGGTGTCGGACTAGGGGGCAGTCCCCGCAAAGGTTACCCTCAGGCTCTTCTAAATTTCGTGTTAACACTACAGTTGGAAGAGCCCTCTCATCGACCATAGGATTTTCATTAGAGAATCTGTGTTGGGCATTAAACTCACCTTATTTCTGCACTTTGAAGTCACAGGTAGGGTCGGGTGGGGCAAACTAATTATATCGGAAGCCTAGTTGCCGAAAAAAAAGTGAGCGGTGGTGGTCTGTCTAAATGCATCATATAATGTATGTACAAGACAAAATGATGCCAGTGCGCTGTGTGTGTGTGTGTGTGTGTGTGTGCGTGTGCGTGTGTGTGCATGCGTCTGGACTCTGTTTCCAGGCAACTTGGTGATTCACGTCAAACTTTGTCTTAAAAAAAAGAACAACTCACTTTTTTCCGCAACTAGGCTTCCGATATAATTAGTCCACCCAACCCTACCTGTGACTTCAAAGTGCAGAAATGAGGTGAGTTTAATGCCCAACACAGATTGTCTAACCAAAATCCTATGGTCGATGAGAGGGCTCTTCCAACTGTAGTGTTAACACGAAATTTAGAAGAGCCTGAGGGTAATTGCAAAGGTATCCCACACAGACATAGTGATGTAAGAAAAAAAGGTTAGAAAGTAAAGAAGACAATTTACGCAAATAATCTACGCAAACCCTGACCCATCTTCAAGTCCAGTGCCCCCAGTTGCTTCCTGGCGAAGATAAGTCACTGAGAAGTGCACATACGAACCTTATCGAGGTCCGGGCACTAGTCCGACCCTGCCACGACCTCCTGCGAGTCCGACCTCCCACTAGTCCGACCTACACTGCTGTCTGCTGTTGCTGTCCATCCGACCTACACTGCTGTCGCTGTCCATCGGCGGTGGTGCTGAAATGTAGGTGTAAATGTCCAATCTCTGGATTGCGGCCATACATTTCGGCTGTGTCAACCAAGCTTCAATCACATGTAAATCAATGCCTGATGGGAAGCTAGGAAGATCATTGCTAGGAAGATCATTACTGATCCCTCTCATGTCTTGTATTCAGAATACGAACTGCTTCCATCTGGCAGGCGTTACAGAGTCCCAATCAAGAACAAAAAAAGACACCTCAACATATACAAATACTCTTTCATCCCCATATCAGTCAGTCTCCTAAACTCAGGTCATAGGTAATGTATTGTTGATTGTACTGTAAATTATTGATGTTTGCACTTTGGTTGTGTGTTTGCACATGTCGGCACTGGTGTGCTATGCACTATTATTTTTTGTTGTTGTTTTTGTTATGGCACTGTGTACCTATGTGGCAGCCTGTATGTCCAAGACAAATTTCCCTCGGGACAAATTAAAATAATCTTGAATCTTGAATCTTGAAGCGCACACAAAGAGCCACAGACAATTCTGTTTAGGCCTGTTTCGCACAACACACACACACACACACACGGTAGGCTATTTCATGGCATAAACATCTTCAAGCATGTTGAATTTGCTGCATGGAATTCTTGCTTGTTTTTAAGCACACACTCGTCATCTCAGGCTATTTTCTATAGCCTATCTATCTGATGATGTCCATTTTATTGCATGCATGCACACCCGAAAACATGGTTTGGACATAACACATGATGATGACTGGTGAACGTCTAAAATTGGACTCATTATCTGCCTATAATATAAGCAATAACAGTGCCAGTGTTTCATTACGCAGATCACAGCATTATGCAATGCTGTATTGCCACATGGAGAGAGGCAGAATTCATTCATTTTTAACCTTTCTGAGGTCAATTTACCATGGCTTTACCACTGCGATTTCTTTGTTTTATTGCTGCCTTATTCTATATAATTCAATTCAATTAAATTCTTTATTTCAGACCCAGGGAGATCCATATCACATAGAAATAGTAAAAAACAGCACAGTACAAAATAAGAAAATAACAAAAGGGAAGCAAGCAAGGCCTTCCACAATGTTCAATGCCTAACATACAGACATGTTCGCCAATGGTTCCACAGTTTGGAAAATAATCTGACAGAACTGCGTACAGGGTTAGTCAGGACAGCAATGAGGTCATTTTCTGACACAGATGCCCTACACATACATTTATACATCAGATTCCGCAGGACAGCAGAGCAGGTAGGTACTCCAATACTAACAAACATATGACTCGCGCTAGAGCTTCTTGAAGCTCTCAACAACAGCCTCATGCTGTCATTATAAGCCACTGTGAGCTTTCTGATGCTGCTTTGTTTAACACGACACCACAGGTGGGCAGTATACAACTGTGTACAGTATGCTTTAAAAAGTGAGATCTTCACCGGTACAGAGCACATGCTGAACTTGCGACACAGCATGTTCGCTTGAGCATACAGCTTCTGACGCTGTCTATAGATGTCCTTGTCATCAGACAGGTCATCTGAGATAATATGACCCAGATATGTGAAGCAGTGCCAGCAAGATAGAAGTCAGGAAAGGTTGAATGTCTGTCTTCTCTACTTCTGACAATCATGATCTTACTCTTTTTAGCATTATATATTATACCAGAATCAGCACCATACTGTGAACATATTCTCAGAAGCTGTTGGAGACCAGCACTATATGGGCTAAGGATGACCAGGTCATCTGCATACATAAGGTGGTTGACTAAAAAGTAACCAACCCTACAACCTGTACCACATGCATTTAAGAACAAAGATAAGTCATTCATATACAAATTAAAGAGTGCAGGAGACAGAATTCCACCCTGGCGAACAGAGTTGGACACATGGAAGGGAGCAGATGTCACTTTTCCCCATTTCACTCTCATTGTCTGATGCGCACACCAATACACCAGTATTCTAACAAAAAAACTAGGAACCCCACTTTTACTTAATTTTACAAATAATTTCTCGTGATTGATATGATCAAATGCTTTTGAAGCATCAATAAAACACATGGACATTGTAGAGTTTTGCCTATTATATCTATTTACAATTTCCTTGAGTGCAAAAATACATAAATCCGTGCCAAGCTTTCGTTTAAAACCAAATTGGTTGTCAGTAGACAGGATGAGTTGGATTTGAGTATGCAGGGGACGGGATATGGGGCAGATCGCGTGCGTAATCACTGTGGCAGCTGCTGGTAACAGGGAATTGCTTTCAGGTGTGCGCGCCATCACTGATAGGTTAGTCATTATTTTCAACACAGTCCTAGGAATCCTTAGTAGGGATTCTATGCAAGGTTTGATAGATGAGACCCCAGGTCAGACTCAGTTATACTAGGATGATGGCCACTGGTGTCTTTGCCGATTTTCCTGTAGCATTTCAACATGGCTTTAAAGACAGCATTGCTTGATTTGAACTCTGGGTCACTTATTATATTGAACTGTGATACATGGCAGTTGATACCAGCTCGGATGCACATTAACTCATTCATGGCAAAAGACGTCTTTGACGTGTTATCAGGAATAGCCCAGAGGGCCAATGACGTGTTTGACGTGTTTTTGTTTTTATTAGTACAGCGCGTAGTTCAAAGACTTCCCCAGCCTGTGACATGTTATCAGGTCCCTAGCCTCAAAGTCAAAGCCGACAACACGTTATCAAACACATACCACAGCTGTTGTTTTGAAATGGAAGAGGAGGAGAAAACGGAGAAATGCTGCCTGTTGCATAGAGGAGAAACGCCATTGAAACACCCCTCAGCGCGCTGCGCTGGTTGCCTCTGCTGCAGGGCGAACCTGGATTGAGTTGTTCGCGCTAGTCAAACCAACATGATCGATCCGGTTCCAGCGCCTGGTCCCAAAGCCAAGCCGACCCCGTTCCTGTGTCGCAGCATTCGTCCCAGCCCGAACGAGAGGAGGAAAACGATGCAGAGGCAGAGGAGGCTAGACGCTGATCTCAGACCAGTTTGGCGTTCCCCTCCTATGCTAATTTGCGGGGCGATCAGTAGTGTTCCCTGGGAAGAGGTGCGATCCAGCAGCAGCTGTGGACAGAACTCTCTCTCTCTGTGTGTGTGTGTGTGTGTGTGTGTGTGTGTGTGTGTGTGTGTGTCTGTCTGTCTGTCTGTCTGTCTGTCTGTCTGTCTGTCTGCACACTCACTCACACTGAGTAAACTGTATTGTTGAATGTAAAAAAAGCACTTCATGTATATATATATATATATTGTCATTTGTGTCATAACGAATAATATTTACATGTCTGATGTCAATACAGTTCAAAATAAAAGAATTGAGAGCGAGTTCTGCCTGAGATTGTGTCTTTTACAAAAATGGCCTTTTCTCCTGTTTGTCTTCTCAGAGAGACCTTTTTGGTGAAAACAGGGTGTATATAAATGGCTATAAGTAGAGTACAGAACATGCTAAAAGCTCACTTTTTTTTTCCTGGTGAACCCAGAGACGTACATCTTCATTTTGAGGTATTGCAAATCACTTTGGTGCTAATAGATAATGTACTGTGGGTCTTGAAAGATGACCAACAATTATGAAAATCTTTGGCCTGTGCTAAATATTGGCAGTCCTAAACTGGCCATGAATGAGTTAAACTTGCCACACTGCCAGCTTGATTTTGGTGGAGAAAGTCTGTCAGGATACTGACTGCCCAGTTGACTTTTTTGTGTTAATTTCCTTCTCTTCCTCTATCACTTTCAATTTAATTCAATTCAATTCAATTCAAAAAACTGTATTAGTCCCGCAAGGGGCAATTTAAGGCATGAATACTGCAAACAAGCTGTACTTTGTACACATCCAAAAACAATACAAAAAACAAGACAATAAATACAATAAATGACACTGATAAAGCAAGATCCATGATTACAATGTATCCAACACCACAAAGGAATATAGGCATCAGATCAATACAAATTAAATTCAGTCAATACAATCCAAGTGCATATTAGACTTGTTCAAGGGTTCAAATCAAAAGGTCAAGGTGCAGACTTAGTCTAGATAAACTGACCATTTCTTGTACTGTGGCTGTTCACCAGTAGTGATGTGACGTTCGCGAACGATCCGAATCTATTGAACGGCTCTTTGCTATGAACGAGGGGAACCGAGTCCTACTTGAGAGCCGTTCATTTTAATGTTGTGCCTAAATGTCACTGCCTGCCGCTCCCCACCACACACACAGGGTAGACCTCCCTCCCTCCCTCTGCTAGCCCGGTGAGCCAGGAGGATAGGTGCACTCGTTAATTGTTACCGGCGCTGCGGCGCATGCTGGGTGGGCGGACTCAGCTTAATATCAAAACGGGCTACGCCGCGGAGTGCATCTGAAGACTTTCTGAGCAGCGAAGTGTTGCATGAATTTCATTCAAGGAAAGCCAACTTTATTTACACAACACATTTCATAGAAGAAGTAAATTCACTGGCTAAGTGCAGATGGATATGGTGTCACCTTGTGTCACGTTTACAATGCAGATCATTGACATTAGGTCTGGACATACTATGAGTAATTTAATGCTGCTGCAGTCCACAGATGCAAAATGAAATGGTGGGTCTAAAATCAAATCTGATCCAAATCGTACCATATCCTTATCCTAGTGATTTCACAGATAAACAGTAGGCTAGTGCCCGCCCTAAAAAAAAAAAAAAAGGAGGAACGAGGAGCCGCTATTTTGAACGGCTCTCAGAAAGGAACGGAGCCATAAGATCCGGCTCCCTTCAAAGAGCCGTAATTCCCATCACTATTCACCAGTCGAATGGCCTCTGGAACAAAACCAAACTTCCTTCTGTTTGTTTTGCAGGCAGGCTGTCTAAAGCGCTTTCCTGATGGCATTAAGTCAAAACAGACATGAAGGACATGTGTGGAGTCATTGATTATCTTGTGCGCTTTCTTGAGCACTTGTGCACTATTAAACTGTACTAGGGATCTTTGTGTTTTGCCTATAATTTTAGAGCTAAGGTTGACAACACCTTGCAGTCTGTTCTTGTCTTTTTGACAGAGGGATGAGAACCAGCAGATAAATGAAAATGTTAAAATACTTTCAATAAAGGAAGAATAAAACTTGGCCAGAATTCTCTGGTCGACTCCAAAGGAGTTTAGTTTACGAAGACAGTACAGACGCTGATGAGCCTTTTTTACAACAATATCTGTATTGTCACTGAATCTCAGTTTGTCATCAAACACAGTTCCCAGATATTTATAGTTCTGGACAATTTCCACATCAGCTCCGTGGTTGTTGGAGCGATGTCTATGTGTTTTGGTGAAATTACCATTTCTTTGGTTTTGGTTTTGAGCTCCGTGGGTGTCAGTTCCTTATCCCGTTTTCCGTTTGTCTATTTCTTCTCACTTTCTTTTTCCTCTGCTGCATCAATCGCTGCATCCCATGCTTCAAAATATTTGTACTGTCCAAATATATTGAAATTAATCTTAAAATCGGACATTGTTGCTGTATTCTTCTACATGGACGTTTGTTTCTCAAGCTAACTCAGTTGCAACACTTAAAGGAGAATTTCGGTTTTTTACACCACGGTCCTCATTTCCAGCTTAAAATATGATGTTTTACTCACCGAAATATGTTTGGCTTCATTCGGATGCCCACGGAAGATTTTGAGCTCTGAGTAGTCTCCTCAAACAGGCTATAACGAGAGCAGACGGGGCAAGGTGCTTGCGCTCTGTAAATGTCACTTTTTCTGTCACATCGCGGTTCATTATGGTTGTAAATATAATTATGAGAACATGAAATCGATATCTAACTAACCATCCTCTGCTGGCAGTCCCGACAGCCCACTCCGTTTGCTGTCCGGGTGTCCATCACATATAACATCTCCCACTGCTGTTTGTTGTTGTCGATATGTGGCATGATTCCACACGAGCGGTAATGGAATTGAAACGTCCAGTTGGAAATGAATAACTTAAGATTGAATAAATGTATTTCCATGCCAACAAAGTTGATAGGAATTTGCCTTGGTTCACTCTCAGACAAAGACAGTGCAGCAGCACACAATATACAAACAATAAACATAAAACACAAGAAAAAAAACATTGAAGAATAGTACCCAGCAGCATCAGATTCAGCAGAAAGTGCATAGTTTATATGTCAAACATAATGATTCAATGCAAGTTCAGATGTCTTATGTCTTGGAGGTAGGTGCTATCGCTGAAGCATGATGTTTTGCCCTTGATGCTTCTGTATCTCCTGCCTGATGGGAGGAGGTGAAAGAGGTAGTGTGCTGGATGAAAGCAGTGTGGTCTGATTTGATTAGCCTTCATGATTCTTGTGGAATAAAGTGATGTCAGTGAGGGGAGACTACAGCCGATGATTTTAGATGCTCGACGTACTACTCTTCCCAGCCGAGTCTTGGTCTGAGTGGTTGTGTGTCCAAACCAGAGATATCTGAGATTCATTACTTAAGCGGATAATAAACATAGAAGCCTGTCTTTGTTCACAGCCCACTCACCACCGCAAGGTGCAGGCTCAGAGTGGGGGCACGAGACCAGACAAACACAAGACAGGACAAACCTAGACGAAACAAGTCAAACAAGAAATAACAATTAACATAACAAATAAAAACATATAACATGTGCAAAAACATACAAAAACATTGTGCATCTTTTTGGTATGTAATAAAGAACAAAATCATTTTTTAATGAATAATTTTATTGTGCTCCATTAAAACAAACTCTACCAGTCAATACAATACAATATTCAATACTACAGACAATTCAAACAAACGGTGCATTTAATAAAACAATTTGCATAAACAGTAGTGAAACTATATACAAAGAGTGGGAACACGAGACAAGACAAACCCAGATGAGACCAGTACAAATAAAAACATGCAAAAAGTGCAATAAACTTTCAAAAACACACTAAAATCTATCTTTTTGGTATGCAGAAAAGAGAACAAGTGCAATTTTTCATCATTTTTTTAATTAAATATTTTTTATCTGCTCAATACAAACATAAAAAATTCAAACATTAAACTGGAGATTTAACACGTTGAGTGCCAATGACGAGATATCTCGGCTTACAGAATCCAACCGTTGAGTGCCAAAGACGAGATATCTCGGCTTAAATTTTTTTTTTTTTTTTTTGACGGTGGGACATCGATCAACCCCTTTTACGTCTCCTATACCAGAATTGGAGGTATTGAATGTGTATAATCTATTTTACCGACCCACTGAGTGGCGACATGTCTCTCCACAGTAGAAAGAGGCGACCCAAAACTGGAGGGAAAAGCGAGAGGAAGCCGTTCTCATACTGTAAAATTGATGGCGAAAACGCTTTCACTTTCGCGCTGATGCACAGCGGTGGCAACGGTGGGGGGTTCCAAGAATAGATTGGATGCACACTTTGAAACACGCAGCATAAATATGACCAGAATCGCAAAAGCTTCATCAAAGCTCTCAACCAAAACTCCAAGAAGCGAGCGAGTCCATCCCTACTTCCTCAAAGAGCGGCCGCGCAGACAGGCACAGGACAGCAGCAGCAAAGCAGTGAGACTGGTGACAAGCTTGTGACACGGCCGCTGCAGCCAAGAAGAACGCCCACGGAGGGAGGAGTTGGAAGCAGAGGGGTGTTTCCTGCTGTTATGGAGGAAATTACTGTTCAAAACTATTGTTTAGATGTCTGACGTCTTACTGATGCCAAAAATGAATGGTTAAAGTGACTGTTCTATCGAATTTCACAAAAAGCCGTTTATCTCTGAATAATTTTTCTGACGCTGAAACCATGCTGTATTCAACTGCTAATGCTTACATAACTACTAACTCTACAAACTAACTCTTTTAGACAGAGAAAGCACACATTCTATTAGTCCTTTTGAGATATTGTGTGTTCACAAAATCTTAGCAGAAAAGAATCCTCGGGTCTTGAAAGATGAGCCAGAATCCTCAAAAAAACCCTCTGGCAGAACCTACCTACAGTAAAAAAAAAACGTCTGGCAGTGAATGTGTTAATAAAACATTTTGCATTAACAGTAGTGAAAATATATACAAAGAGAGAAAGAGGTCTTGGATGAATGGGCTGTTTGGTAAAGACTTGGGCTCCGTGACGGCAGCTCCAAGTATTGTGCATACTGGTTTGTTGGGACTGTGTTATTTTTGGAGTTGTAGTACAACTCCCGAGGAGTAATGAGCAGTGTGTCCAGTAAAGACTTGTGCTCCGTGATGCGAGCTCCAAGTACTATGCACACTGCCTAGTTGGGACTTTCTGTCTTTCTTTTGGAGTTGTATTGCAGTTGGACGGGCTCGTTGGAGGATGGTGCAGATGTGCAAGATATTCAGCTGAGAGAGTTGTTCAAGGACAGGATAAATATACAGGTGGTCATATGTATACACACAAACATAGATATACACACAAACACATTAAACCAGTGATTCTCAACCTTTTCCATATCAAGGACCCCTAATTTAGTCCACATTGAAGCCACAGACACACCCCCCCCCCCCCACCCCATTTAATGACATTTTTGTCTCAGATCCAAATCGGAAAATTTGGCCAGAATTCCATCTCTATCTGTATTGTAATTAGATAATTAGTTTTATTTTATTTTATTTAACCTTTATTTAACCAGGCAAGTCATTAAGAACATATTCTTATTTACAATGGCGACCTGGCAATAGACTACTTGCACAACTCCACTACTTCCTGAAATGAGTAGGGCATCTTGGGCCCCGTTCCAATAACCATACTTGTACTTCTTTCTTGTACTATGTACTGCCGCTGCCCTCACAAAGTATGGATTGTAGTGTGCAGCATGCATGCAAAATGCATACTATTGGGACACACTACATCTGTCGTCACGTGAGCTTCCTGAACTCCGACCTCTTGCTCACTTCCGCCGACGTCCGCAGCGCCACATTTGAGTTTTTTTTTTTTTTTTTTTTTTTTTTAATTCAATAAACAAAGTCTGGCAGTAACAAACAGTACATTATACAAAAAATTCAGACTAAACATTTACAAAATTGGAACAGACAATCAAATAAACAAAATAAAATAAATAAAGCAAAAACATTAAGTCAGAGTTCTAAACAGGAATCAATATATGCATGTTTTGGTATACACCATGCTTGTTTGGTTTTAACATATTTCAAGGCTTTCTTAAAGTTAATTATCTCATTCATGAACACGCAGCTCAGTCAGTGCGATGTAACTCCAGTAGGTGGCGGTAATGCACAAAAAGTTGTTTGCCAACCGCCATATAACATTAGAAGAAGAAGAAGACATAACTTCCTGCTGCGCAAAGGATTGTGGGGAAGATTGGCTGGTGAAGCATGCATCGATGCATACTCCAAAATAGGAGCTGATGTAGTACAACATCCTGGTACTCTTGGCATACTGCATCTGACATACTATGTATTGGGACATACTAAATCTTTTTTTGCCTACTAAATAGTATGGAAGTATGGGTATTGGAACGGGGCCCGGGTTTCCTGTCCTACACTATTGGATGAACTGATTAATGTCAGGTGTGCCTGACTGCAGCAGTCACAACAACAGTGATCAGGCACACCTGACATTAATCAGTTCATCCAATAGTGTAGGACAGGAAACCAAGATGCCCTACTCATTTCAGGAAGTAGTGGAGTTATGCAAGTAGTCAGTGAAACTATGATAAAAACAGTCATTGTTTTAACTCCTTGTCAATTAGCCTAAATAATCAATTTGCTGGGGACTCCCTGGAACTCCCTCAAGGACCCATGGTGGTCCCTGGACCCCACGTTGAGAACCACTGCATTAAACACACAACATACATAATATTTACACAATATTTACACATATATTATTTATATTTACACAGTATTTACACGTAATAATATTTACACAATAGAACAACCCTCTCAGTTGATACCAGTGAGATGATACCAGCATGTACATGCTACTATTGGTGGTGAAAGTGGACGACCTTGGTTAATTGATGCCTAACAATGTCCTTTGTGAGCTTCTCTGTTTCCCGCCTTGCCAAATGGTGCATCCTGATTTTGCAGTACAAGGAGGATGCCATTTTCACCAAACCATGCACATGGTTGTCTTCCACAGTGGTTTCGAACATGTGGTTGTGCAGGTCAGGAAACAATGTCTTATCAGCACTGTAACATAGGACTTGATTGACAATGGCTGGTGTTAAGCCATGTCCCTGGGGGAGCTTGCCAGAGGTTGATCTCAAAACCCTTTGAAAGCAGCGTTCTGACTCTGTACAGATGGCAATTATCCCTTGTGACGGTTTTTGCAAACCTCCACGATTCTTCAAGATAAGTAAGGGATCCACGTTGGAATCAGAAGTCAGCGCTTCAGTGCAAGGCACACAGTTGTGTTTTTCCTTGAGCTTCTTTACCACAAAGCCAGCAATTTAGCTTATGGCCGGCTCCTTGTACTCAGAAAGAGTATCTCCATTTGGACAGAGTTGATAATCATGGTCAGAATGTGCATGCTCCACAGGCTTCAGGTCAAATCTACGTGCAGTGTTTACTGACGCAGGTGTTGCCTCCAACATGCTGGTATCATCTCGGAGGAGGCAATTCCCTGTTCCTGTCTTCACCTGTTGCTTCACCAGAAGACGTTTATATGCAGCTGTAAATTGTCTTGCAGTTGGATTGTTGTTGAATCCACCACGTGCTCGGACAGAGGAGAAGAAGAGCTCTAGGTGATCTTGGCTCAGCTTGTATGTGAGGAGGTATCTGCATTGGGCATTGGGCTTCTCAACCATCTCATGGAAAAGATTTCGAGCGCTTCTTGAACTTGCAATGATGCCAACGACACATGTTTTTCTTCTCCAAGAATGCAATGGAATGCCTTTGTTGTCGTTAAGTTCCAAAAGCGACATCTCTGCTTTTAGCAGGATTACCTCTGCACATTCTTTGTTTGATGTCCTCATGGGTGCTTTGTATCCCTTTCCCAGGGGGTTCCTACTGTTGAGAACATCAAAAGCAGCATCGATGGTCCTGAGGAAGTCCACTGTCTCCTCACATCCTCTGAACTGTGGTAGATGGAGCTGTGTGTTGCAGTACTCCAGAGCATCCGCTACACTGCTGCTGAAAACTTGAGCTGCAAGTTTAACCTTCATCTTCTGTCTCTCCCAACGTATGTGTGCCATTTTGAGCTTGTTTCCAAGTCTCAGCCCTTCCGTCTCCTGCAGTTTGTTCAGCTCCTGGAGGTATTGCCACTTTATTGTTCCTCTTTCATTTTGAAAGGTACCTACTGCAGCCAACGCATTCCTGAGCAGCTTCAGCATGTGGCATACATCCAAAACCACGTGGACAAGTTGTGATGGATCTGTAGGATGTGGAAAGGAGGGCCTCATGTCATGGACATTTAAATCAGCTCCCAAGGCTCTCAACATGGAAAAATGGCATGATGGTCCATCGCATGTTAACTCATTGAGTGCCAGCCACTTTTGGAGAACGGAAGCTCCCAGTGCCAGAGTTTCAGAGCGTTTTCAGTGATTTCTCGAGGCCCACAGAATATTGTGTGATATAACTAGGTAAACATCGAACACGCACAAAGAACGAGGAGACTCTTCTATCATCTGCAAAAAAGTTTATTGATCCCATTTTCCGTTCTTTAGTTATGAGCCGGAGAAGATAGGCTGTTTTGAGCAAAAAGACCGGTTTCAAATTATAAGCTGAGATATTCAGCCTTTTGTGAAATGCAGCATTTCAAGCACATTCACTGACGCTAGCTAATATTTTCTGATGTAGTGACGTGGTGTAGTTCTGTGGAGCCTGCGTGCCCCACCCCCCTCTCCCCGCCTCAGCTGCAAACTCCTCCCCACACGCACCCAGTCTATTTTCGGAGCCTCCGTTTTTGCGCCGGGCGGCTCCCGGGCGGCTTCCAGCGCGACAAGGAAATGCCAAACGGGACTGCAGGGATAGGTTTGGCCCTTCGGCGTCGGGTGCTGCCTTTCTGGCGGGTAATCGTGTGGAGAAACTATATGCAGACAGACAGACAGAGGCAGAGGAGCTCAGTTGTGTGCGCGGATTGACTGATGTTCGCAGCCCGACGTCAGCTGCAGACAGAGCAATCTATATGGCTCTGGCTGCAGCATGCATCGGCTTCTCTTTGATCACGGCTTTTTGCTGCAGTTTTCCGGACCTTTCTGTAATCTGGAGAGCACTGTCGCCACCTAATGAGTCCGTAAAATAGGTTATACACCTTCAATAGCTCCCATATTTGTACAGGAGATGCCTGATGCTTTGATCCACGTCCCACCGTCAAAAAACGCAATTGACGACTTCAGTCGTCTTTGGCACTCTACGTTACTATTCGAATTGACGACTAAAGTCGTCATTGGCACTCAATGAGTTAAGGAGACTGTATGGACTCCAACATCGTGAAGTCGTTGAAGACATTCACTGATGATGTTTGCACGCTCTTCTCCAGTCAATCCATCAACGAGGAAGTAGGCCACAGGGATTTTCCAAGATTCATCGATGGCAACAACCATGAGGACCAAGGCGTCTTTGGCTGGTGCTAAACTATCATCGACAGTGCCACAGCCAAGGTCCACATAGCCATGGAATTTCCCTGCAGAATATTCCACGTGCTTGCGTATGGCCATTTTATCCATCATGAGGGCACACAGGGTCTCCTTCCTATCCTTTTTCCTATCCTTCACATGAAACTCGAGAGCAGAAAAGGCATGTTTTGTGAATCCTGGATCTGCAGAGATGTTGCTGTACCAGGTCCGGATGGTGTCTGGGTGGCACAAAATCAGGGAGAAACTCTTTCGCACATAAGCATAGGCTTTGGCGGAATAGAAGTGCAGAGTCATAGCAAATGATCGCAATTCCTCTGACACTCTGGACTTTCTTCCTTGCTCCACTCTGGTGAGGATTTCCTTTGACACTCCACTAAAGGATGTCTCCAACATCTCTGCACAGCCAGTCGAAATGAGCGTTTTCTGCTTCAGCTCAGTGATGACCACAGACAAACTGGACACTTTTCTTTTTAGCCGTCTGGACTTCTGCTGCTCCAATATCAACTTCTTTTTGCAAGTATTCAGTTTGTCCGTTGACCGACGCTTCAGTGTTTTGGGAGATTCTTTGACTGCGTATCCGTGCTCACTATGGTAGGATGTTGCTGCATCTAAAATATCTTCTCCCTGTACTACATCCAAAATGTCTACCTCGCCTGAATCGGATATGACAGCTACATCATTGTGAGGCAGGAGTCCCTGCCTCACAAGGATGTTGCTGTCAACATCATCGGCGACCTCATCCTCAGCACTCTGTGCGTAAGTGTGATTACATGCAACTGTGCGTGCAGCATCACTTACCTCCATACCCACCATTTGTTCCTGGGATGTTGTTCCATCGACCAGCATAGGGAATCCATAGGCATCCAAGGTGTAACGAATGATACACCTTCCCGCTGGATAGTAGATTTTGGAGGGAAATTGCAGAGTGTATATATACTGCCACAATACAAAACACTCTAGGCTATTCTTTCGTTATGGATCCACGAGTGAAGCTGTTGGCTGTTGCTGTGCTCTACCTCCGTAGAAAATACCGCCGTCCTCGCCGCCGTTTCTGGGTTCACCCGCTCCAGCAGCGGCGTTTGCAGTACGGGGAGTACCATCGTCTGGTCACCGAGCTCCGCTTGTACCCCGATCTTTACCGGCAGTACTTTCGGATGGATAAGGGCCAGTTCGATGACCTGCTCACCAGAGTGGGCCCCCGGATCACGAAGAGGGATACTCGGTTTCGTGTGGCCATTTCGCCTTCCCAGCGCCTGGCCATTTGTCTACGGTAGGTTTGTTCAGCTAGGTTTGTCATAGTTTTATTTCTGCCAAATACAGACAGCTCAAAACACTGTAGGCAAACGTTATGTTCTGTAGATAAAGTTGTTCCATGCTATGTAGAAAATGAGCATAATCCGACTTGGGAGTGCCCAAACTAAGCCTAAGGTTACTTAAGTACAGAGTAGCCTATAAGCGTTGTCTACTATTAGATTTAGAGCATTAAAATGGGACAAGGGCTGCATATTAGCTATGACTACACGTCCTGGATCCACAGCATCGGTTGCACTTCAAAAAATAAACAATTAGGTATTGTACCTTTTCAAATAAACAAATAAATACACACATTTCGTCCCAACTGACATCACATTATCATGGAGAAAAATGTGTGTGGTTACATGAGCCAACCTGGAAGTGCAGTGTTAATATCTGGTCACCTTAGAATAGGACTGGACACTACCTCGGTTACTTTCCCCCCTTCTATAAGCAACATGCAGTATTATATTCAAATGTATTTATTTATGGAAACACATTAGAGTGAAGTTATGAGTGCACAATGATGGCAGCAGGTGCAGGAGGACATTTTTAATATTATTATTAATATTACAGAGGTATAGCCATTATACCAACATAATCCAATTTTCTGTCTGTTTAGAATAGTAGTTATAGTTAAAATAAATAAATGTTCTTAGCTCTCACAATACCTCCAGCTGCGATGTTGTTTTTCTTGATGTGCTATGTGCACAATTTATTAATTACAGAGACAACACAGAATAACAGCCAAAGGTGTTTGGCTTCTAAAGTGACTTTTGCCCAAACAATGCACCCATTTTTTGATATTTTTCTTCTTTTCTTGTACAGCTATCTTGCCACTGGAGATTCCATCTCTACCATCTCCTTCTCCTTCAGAGTTGGAAGGTCCACAGTCACGGGCATTATCGGGGAGGTGGCAGATGCCATCTTTGACTGCTTGGTGGATGAATTCATGCCGCAGCCAACCAAGGAGGACTGGCTGGAGATTGCCGAGGGCTTCCATCATCGATGGAATTTCCCCAACTGCCTTGGAGCCATCGACGGGAAGCATGTAATCATCCAGGCCCCCCCCAACTCTGGCTCCTACTTTTACAACTACAAGGGGACATTTTCCATAGTTCTCCTTGCAGTAGTCGATTCCGAGTATCGGTTCCGGGTAGTAGATGTGGGTGGCTATGGCCGGAGCAACGACGCGGGCACCTTGACCAACTCCTTGTTTGGTGAGGGTCTTCGAGACGGCACCCTGGACTTCCCCGAAGATGCTGTGGTCCCAGGAGCAGAGCATCGAGGGAAACTCCCCTTCGTGCTGGTTGGCGATGAGGCCTTCCCTCTCCGCAAGGACCTGCTCCGCCCTTTCCCTGGTTCCCACCTCCCTCCTGAGAACAGGCTCTTCAATTACCGCCTCAGCCGAGCCCATTTGACGGTCGAGTGTGCGTTCGGGATCCTCTCCTCCCAGTGGAGGATGTACCGGAGAGCCATTGCACTGAGCCGTGAGAAGGTGGAGGCATGTGTGAAGGCCACGTGTGTCCTGCACAATTTCCTCAGAGCATCTGGCATGGAGGGCAACAGAGGACAAGCGGAGGACCAGACAGCTCCCGCTCTCCAGGCCGCATGCAGGACCACCGCCATCCACGCCACCAGGGAAGCAATCAGGACGAGGGAGGTGTTCAGGGCCTACTTCAACGAGGAGGGAGCCGTCCCATGGCAGCAGCACATGATCTAGCCTTTGGAAACAAAAAGGCTCTTTTCAGAGCCACACAAAGGCTCTTTTAAGAGCCACCTACACAATCTGAAAGAGCAAACTCCCAAAAACCAACATTCCTTTTAGGACACATTCTGTAACATCTAAACCTAATGCATGTTAAATGTTATTTTGCAGCAGTGTTTCATTCCATTCTAAATTATATTGTGAAACAACAGCCATTGGTTTACTTCTGGATTACTTCAGTCATTTTGGAGTGTCAATAGATTGACAAATGGAGTCTGTAAAGAGAAACTTCCCTAAATGCACAAGCAGACCTTTCGATAGCTTGTGATATTTCCAGATAAACCTAGAATGTGTGATACTTGGAAAATGATAATGGAAAATTAAAGATTGATAATAAACTGAAGATCTAAATTTTACAATAACTGTCATGCCAACCTGGGGGGTTGTAGGGCACGCCCCTTGGTATTTGCATGATCCTAGGTATTATATGGTATTATTTTTTAGGTGTTTTGTTTAGATTTGGTTCCGGTTCCTTGCAGTGACATCTTATCTGGCCCCATTACTTGTTTCCTGTCCACTCATCATGTCAGCGTCAGCCATGCTTCTCTGCCCTGGATCCTCACTCTCCACAGTTTCCAGCTAAGGTGCATTACTTTGTCTCTGCTTTATCAATCAATTTATGGCACAATGAGCATATCTGTCCATTTATTAATTAGGTTTAATCTCTGTGCTGTTAATTTATCATTTCAGGGTGGATCAGATTGACTCTTCTCTCCATTATCCATCTCAAGTTCAACACTGCAACGCATGGGTCGGAGACAACCCAAAGTGGCTCCTCTCATTCATCCAGATCTCAACCTTCTATGCTTGCTGTTGACTGTCTTTATTAGTCATACGGCCAAGGCCAATGTGTTTAATGTAACAGAATATAGGCCAATCCCTCAGTTTGTCAATGCTACTCCATATGATTGATAACTAATGTTTAGTAGGGACCCGGAGCTACACACAGTATTTTGATGCAAGTCAAGTAGGTTAGGAGGGATACCACTATCTGGATGTTTTGTTTTGGTCAGTTGGAGCACATGGACTGGATTTTGGGTTTTTATAGTTGTCTCAATTTAATAAGTACTGAATATTTCCTGTCCTCCCCTATATAAAGGTTTCATTTTATGCCAGACTTTCAAATTGCCGTCTATGTGCTTCTATTCTTAACTCTTTATGGAATCTGACAGTGTGCTTTATAAATGTCTGTAAGAAACATTATCATAGTGCACATGGGAAATAATCTTTTTATTTATTACAAAGTCTCAAAGCCATCGCAGTACGCGTCAAAACGTCAGTTCAGCTCTTTGTACCTTTTATTAAATGTATTTAAGTGACTTTGTGTGCTCCAGCTCACTCATTGGGTTAGTCTTTTTCGACATTGACCTGTTTGGATGTATAGATACATCTGTGCTTTATGCTCATTAGTCTCTCATGCTAGGAGTGATTTGTGAGTTGTATTTTAGTTTGTAATATTCCAGTCATGGATGCATCCATCTCAAGGGTGCGTTTCAGACTTCTCCCATATACATCAGAGGATTTTTATATGTATACAAAACCTGTGTATATGACCGGTAAGTATGGAAAGCTGTATAGGTTTCAGTGGGATGTGGCTGTATGTTTGATGCATAACATGTATCTTATACATGCTCCCAGTTCAGGCCAAGGGAATGCTGCCTCAGCTTAGTGGATGCATTCTTGAACATAAGGCAGCTTCTGTACTTTGTACATTTCTTTTAAGCATTTGATATGTTATGCATACTTTTTTTGCAGCACACTGGTACAACAATGTCAATTTACCCACATGTAAAGGGGAACTTACACTACTGAGAATAGTTACAAACACTACACATGTATATGTAGCAATTATGGTAATCTTGAATAGAATTCTGTTTAATATACAGTATCATTAAATGGAATTGAGACTTTTCGTTCACCATTGCTTTCAATAAAGAACTTGCGGGAGGCAGATTATAAAGCAAAACATTTATTGTACCAAAATAACATTAAATAGCAACAAATAAATAATCTCTTAGAAAATTATTTTCTCAAATGTGCAAATAGCTGCATAACAAATAACAATAGAGAAATAACAAAATGAAGAGATAGTAATAGGCTAACAATTGAAATAGGAACAAATTATAAATTGTGCAATATAATGCTGTAAACTTGTTTCAAACTGACCAGGGCACTGGAAAAAAAACTGAACTAACAGGACCGAGTCCCACCACAAAACTATTCCAGCCCAGCCTCATACACCAGCTGGTGTATTTTTAGCTTTAGGAGCTGTTTCTTCGGCTTTGGCAGGCTTTTAATGTCTGGCAGTAAACTTCGGAGGAACAGCTCATCCTCATCCTCTGTGGGTGTAGGTCCAGCTGGACATGCCGCAACAGCTGCTGATGCTGCTGCATTGCCCGCAGGTGATTTTTCAATGGCCGCGAGGAGCCGGTTCTCGAATGTTGACATATCACCGCCAGCAGCAGTACGCCTCCTCTTCCCAACTGGGGGCCGGCTTTGGTTCTCCAGCAGTTGCCGGGTGACAGGGGTTGCTGGGCTACCTCGCAATCTTCCTGGAGCTGCCTGGCTGGTCGACTGCCCTGGTGCTGCCTGGCTGGTCGACTGCCCTGGTGCTGCCTGGCTGGTCGACTGCCCTGGTGCTGCCTGGCTGGTCGACTGCCCTGGTGCTGCCTGGACGAGTGGTGGCTGGCTGGTCGCCTGCCCCGGAGCTGCCTGGACGAGTGGTGGCTGGCGGGGCGCCTGCCCTGGAGCTGCCCGGACGAGTGGTGGCTGGCTGGTCGCCTGCCCTGGAGCTGCCTGGACGAGTGGTGGCTGGCGGGGCGCCTGCCCTGGAGCTACCTGGACGAGTGGTGGCTGGCGGGGCGCCTGCCCTGGAGCTGCCTGGACGAGTGGTGGCTGGCGGGCGCCTGCCCTGGAGCTGCCTGGACGAGTGGTGGCTGGCGGGGCGCCTGCCCTGGAGCTGCCTGGACGAGTGGTGGCTGGCTGGTCGCCTGCCCTGGAGCTGCCTGGACGATTGGTGGCTGGCAGGTCACCTGCCCTGGAGCTGCCTGGACGAGTGGTGGCTGGCTGGTCGCCTGCCCTGGAGCTGCCTGGACGAGTGGTGGCTGGCTGGTCGCCTGCCCTGGAGCTGCCTGGACGAGTGGTGGCTGGCTGGTCGCCTGCCCTGGAGCTGCCTGGACGAGTGGTGGCTGGCGGGGTGCCTGCCCTGGAGCTGCCTGGATGAGTGGTGGCTGGCGGGGCGCCTGCCTGGCTTTTGGGCGACGTGGCATCATGTTCGATGATGTGGACCTTGTCTCAAGAAAAGGTCTCACAAAGGACATTATGTTGTGGAACCTCCATTTCGGTGTATTGTCTGGAGCTGCTCCACTTTTTTCCTTTGCTTTTTCCTGGTTCACCCTCCTCTTATAAGTATCTCTGAGGCTTTTCCACTTGGTTTTGCACACTTCTGGGTCTGTGTGGAAGAAATGTTGAAAAATAATTTAGGTTTCCACTCTTGCAGAATGAGAAAATTGGATAGCATGTAAGGGTCGTCATGCATACAGAAGTTTAGCATTTTGAATTAGCTGAAAATTAAACTTTACAGCATACAGTTGTAGGTGCGGTTAAGTCTGAAACGGTCTTACACATGTCCAAATATAAATGGGCTCATATGTTTAACAGAATCTATATTAATAATTAATGCCGATTATTTCCCGTTAAATTCGTTGCATTGAAAATGAAAATGAAACTGCTTCCTGGTTCCGGCAGCATGAAGTGAACGCCGCCGCGTCGCTCCCTCTTAAAAAGTTCTTAATATGACTGATTTTAGTCAAGACTACTACTAATGTCTTCAACCAGATTGCCTGAACATGTCGCTGATTTACCTGCTGATTCGCCTGCTTATTAAATAAGTCGGTAATGCCAAGGGGAAAAGTCCCGGGGAAGAATTGGAATCTGCGAAGTAACAAAGAACCAGCCATGGACCGTGCGGAGCTCACCTCGATTATCCGTGAGGTTATTCGAGACGAAATTGGTAAAGCATTTGATTTAAAACTACAGCCGATAAAGGAGTCAATAGACGCTTTGCAGGAAACAATGAAAGATACAACTTCTAAGTTGCGGGAAGTGGGGGATGCAGTCTCAGACAACGACCGCCGGCTGAACGAAATGGAGACGAAATATAGCAACATACACTCAGAAAATATCTCACTGAGAGAGAAGATTCAACAAATCGAAGATCACAGCCGCAAATTCAATATTCGGATTATTGGAATTCCAAACGGAGCAGAAGAGGGAAAGCCATCTGCCTTTGTCAACGCCCTTCTAAAGGAAATGTTTGGCGTGGACGCTGACAAACTTGGGCCGGAGCCCTATGTGAATATTGCCCACCGTACAGGCCCTCTTTCCCCGACGCGCCCAAGAAGTATGATTGCCCGACTCTTCAGTTTGGAAACCAAACGGGCCATTATGAATCTCTCCCGGGTTGCAGCTGGGAATTTGAAGTTTCAGGGGAAGAAACTACACATCTATCCGGACCTTTCGGCTGACTTGTTGACGAAGAGAGCAGCATTCAAAGACGTTAAAGAGCGGCTGAGAGAAGCGAGAGTGAGATACGGTCTTCTACATCCATGCAAGCTGATAATCACCCACGGAGAGACCACGGTGACATTTACGGATGCTAAAGAAGCGATAACTTATTATGAACAGGTAATCAAACCATCCCTTTAGAGTGAGCGTGTTATTCTTTTTTTTTTTTTCTCCTTTTCTTTTTGCCAGTATATACATGGACATAGAGACTGCTGGCATCTCCGTGCCCATAAATGACAGATTGAAGCAGCATCCTCTGTTTTACGCACGGCACCGGGAGAGACCACGACACATTAACTGATGCTTGAGGCAAGGACTGGTGAACACAGGTATAATAGGCTACCATTCCTCCGTGACCGAGAGTGCATTTTTTCCTTGTTCTACTAAAGATCCTCAAATATTATTGCAGATAGACAATCTTAAATTAAAATATAATTATATTAATACATATGCCATTGAACTTGCTCTAATAAAATCCAAATTATCATACGTAGATCAGGGTGAAATGGCAGGGAAATTATTAGCTATGCAGATAAAAAAGGAATCAGAAGATAGAACAATTCTTAGGATTAGAAAACAAGATGGATGCATCACAATGGACCCTCTTCAGATTAATGATACATTTAAAGCATATTACACTGAACTTTATACATGTACCTCACAATATGAACCGAATGAGTGCAAATCTTTTCTAGATGATATTTCATTGCCCACTCTAACAGAAGTGGATAGAATACCTCTAGAGGAAGATATATCCTCAGACGAACTCCTAACTGCTATGGCTATACTTCAAAATGGCAAATCTCCGGGGTTGGATGGCCTTCCAATTGAGTTTTATCGACGTTTTTCAAAATATTTACTTCCTCTTTTTCTTTCCATGGTCAATGCTAGTTTAGACCAGGGTTGTTTTCCTCAATCTCTATGTATGGCTGCCATTACCCTACTTCATAAGAAAAATAAGGATCCTCTTAATTGTGCCTCTTATAGCCCAATTTCGATTCTTAATGTAGATTATAAAATTATTGCTAAAGTCCTTGCTTTACGGCTTGAGAAAGTCCTACCAAGTCTTATTCACTTAGACCAAACTGGTTTTGTTCATGGTCGTACTTCTACAGATAACTTACGCAGATATTTTGATATTCTTTACCATACTGATGAACTTAATTCTCAGAATGTAATTCTCTCTGTCGATGCTGAAAAAGCATTCGACAGAGTTGAATGGAAATACCTTATGTCTGTCCTCAAACGATTCAATTTTGGTTCAAAATTTTGTAATTGGGTACAAATTCTATATAATTCCCCTATGGCCATTGTTAAAACAAATATAAACTATTCTAAACCCTTCCTGCTTTCAAGAGGGACGCGGCAAGGCTGCCCAACATCCCCAGCATTTTTTGCTGTAGCTATTGAACCATTGACTGCAATGATTAGATCTCATCAACATATTAACTCATTCAGGGCCAGTTTAGGACTGCCAATATTTAGCAGAGGCCAAAGATTTTCATAATTGTTGGTCATCTTTCAAGACCCACAGTAAATTATCTATTAGCACCAGAGTGATTTGCAATACCTCAAAATGAAGATGTACGTCTCTGGGTTCACCAGGAAAAAAAAAGTGAGCTTTTAGCATGTTCTGTACTCTACTTATAGCCATTTATATACACCCTGTTTTCACCCAAAAAGTCTGTTTGAGAAGAGAAACAGGAGAAAAATGCATTTTTGTAAAGAAGACAATCTCAGTCAGATCTCGCTCTCAATTCTTTTATTTTGAACTGTATTGACATCAGACATGTAAATACTATTCGTTATGATACAAATGACAAAAAAAAAAATATATATATATACACATGAAGTGCTTTTTTTACATTCAACAATGCAGTTTACTCAGTGTGAGTGTGAATGTGTGTGCGCGGGGCCCATGTGTGTCTCTTTAGATTACATTTCGTCATTTATTATCCAAAGCGACTTACAATGTCACATTGTCAACATTAGTGGAATCAACTGTGGAACATCATCTACACAGATACACCCTTGCAGCAGTAGAGTAAAACATCAATGTTTTTTTTTTTTTTTTTTTTTTTTGGGGCGGGGGGGGGTTTGGGGTGAAGAAGGGGGGGGAGATGCTAGATGGGGGGAGGGGGTTTGGGGTGGAGAAGGGGGGGGGGGAGATGCTACATCAAAAGGGTTAGTTCAGGAGGGACTCAAGTGGAGCTTGAAAAGGTGAGTTTTTTTTTCAAAGGTGGACTCACTGAAAACTAAAATAAAAAGTTGAGAAAAGAAAAGGAGTTTTCAATCTTCGGCGAAAGATGGGCAGGGATTCGGCCGTCCTGACCTCAGTGGGGAGTTCGTTCTACCACTGAGGGGAATTTACTCTATGTCACAATATATCGTCCCACAATATATCGCGATATCAAAACATGACAATATGTATCGTTGAGATGAAATCTCATATCGCGAGAAAAATAAGCTGAACATGGTGGCACTGATCTGCATCTGATTGCATGCTCGCTCTCCTTTTCATTGCTTTGTTTGAACAGACGAGGGACGTTACAGACACTGAGGATGAAAATGGTGAAATTACTCAAATTAGCGTGAAGGATGCCCCCTCAACTTACAAATCGATCGCAAAAAAATCGTCCTGACCTCAGTGGGGAGTTCGTTCTACCACTGAGGGGAATTTACTCTTTATGTCACAATATATCGTCCCACAATATATCGCGATATCAAAACGTGACAATATGTATCGTTGAGATGAAATCTCATATCGCGAGAAAAATAAGCTGAACATGGTGGCACTGATCTGCATCTGATTGCATGCTCGCTCTCCTTTTCATTGCTTTGTTTGAACAGACGAGGGACGTTACAGACACGGAGGATGAAAATGGTGAAATTACTCAAATTAGCATGAAAGATGCCCCCTCAAATTACAAATCGATCGCAAAAAATATCGTATCGTATTGTTATCGTGAACCCAATATCATCTATTGTATCGTATCGTGAACCTAGTGTATCGTGACACCCCTAGTCTTTATAGTTCAGAGTGTCATGGTAGACCTCAAAGCAGGGGACCCTGCACAAGGGGATGCGGCAGAAGTTGCACTGGAAACGTGTCTCCTTTCTCTTGTCGTTGGTCATACACACCTTGCATCGCTTTGCTGGGTTGTCATTGTTGGGGGTGGGGTCATTCCTGACAGGGAAATGCTTTGCCAGGTTGGCAGACAGCCTACTCGGACGGTCAGCATATGGAGCTCTATGGAGCTTTGTGGCAGTGGTCCACGCCTGTATCAGACTCTCCTGGAATGCATGCATGGTCTGTACTGTGCCCTGTGGGTTTTTAGCTCTGTACAGGACGAAGGCGTTGTGGAGGCAGATTTCGAACATGTACATGACAAATTTAGTAGTCCATTTATAGGATTTCCTGATGAACGGATAGTACGAAATCATTTGATCCAGCCTATCAACACCGTTCATCGACTGGTTATACTCTATCACAGAGACAGGCTTCTCCTTCACCACCTTCCCCCTCACACCTTTCTTCCATGTCAAGACCTGTCTCATCTCGTCCTGGTGAAATGTGGACACCATTCTGACAACATTTGTGTCCCGCCATGCCAAGCACAGCACCCGGTCAGTGTGGAAGGCAATTCTGCCCCCTGGTTGCAGGGTGGCCTTCTCAGCATGGTGTACAGCTGGTGGTTCTCCTCTATGCTTTCGCAGTGTGCCACATACATGTGTCCCCAGATTTAGCAGGATATCACACATGGTAACAGAATTATAAAAGTTATCCATATACAGTTTGTAGCCCTGCTGTTCCAGCCCCAACAGGAGACCACACACTGTATCTACAAGAGATTTACCGTCTCCACAATAAGGCATCAAATTATAACAAAATCCTGTCTGGGACTCACATAACACATAACTTTTGATCCCGTAACGCACAGGTTTCTGTGGGTTAAAAACTTTGAAGCTCAATCTGCCTCTCCACAGTAAAGTTCCTTCATCTATTGAGATGTTCTGGCCTGGCTGGTAGAGTTCCTGGAACTTGTTCACTAGCATATCCAAGATTGGGCGGACTTTGAACAACCTGTCATCCTTGTTTCTCACTGCTGTGTTGTCAGTAAAATGCAGGAAACGTGTAATGATCTGGAATCTGTTTCGGGACATTGTCTTACCAAAATAGGGGGTCTCCATCACCTCGCTCGTGGACCAGTAAGTCTTTAGGTCAGGCTTTACAATGAGCCCAGTCAGGAAGAGGAGCCCTAGGTAGGCCTTCAGTTCTGGGATGTCAAGAGGTTTCCATGCCTCGAGCCTCACACTTGTTGCGCCAGCCTCAATTGTCTGCTGTGCATATAGGTTGGTCTGCTCAACAATATACTGGAGCAGCTCTTCAGTGAGGATGAGTTCTAGGAAGTCGACCGGCTTGTCCAACTCCAGCGCAGCAGCACTGTTCAGCAGGCCAGGAACAGCAGTGAACGGGATGTCCTCCGGCTCCCACGGCACCTCATCCATGCAGTACCATTGCTGCTCTGGATACAGGATAGGTGTTATAAAAATATAGAAATACAAATACATTACTATAGCACACTCACACACACACAAGCTTGTAGATCAGCTATATTGGGCAAAGAGGGAAAATGAACATACCTTTGGTGTCTTTCTTTTTCCCCTTCTTCTTGGGTTGCTGTCCCTCCATTGGCTCTCCATCTGCACCACGGCCTGTAAATAAAGAAATACATACATTACAATACAATTTACAACACACACACAACATGTATAATTGTGAGCTTGTAGATCAGCCATTTTGGACAAAGACACAAAAGAGGGAAACAAGATCTTACCTTTTGATCTTGGTTGTTTACTAGATGTGGTGGGTTCTGCAACACTCGGCTCGTCCTCATCTGAAATAAAAGCAACATATCCTCAGTAAACTATATAATCACATTTAGTACAGAGAGACAGTGTATTGTACTAGTGTCTCAGTAAACTATATAATCACATTTAGTACAGAGAGACAGTGTAGTGTCTCAGTAAACTATATAATCACATTTAGTACAGAGACAGTGTAGTGTACTAGTCTCAGTAAACTATACGATCATAGAATGCAGAGACAGTGTAGTCAGTAGTCACACACACACACACACACACACACACACACACACACACACACACACACACACACACACACACACACATCATTACTGGGACTTTGTGTGAGTGTGATGACATCATCACTGGGACTTTGTGCGTGAAGCTGGTACTGGTACTGGTACTGTCTGTACAATATGCATATATATAAACAACAAAATTACTCCTTACCACGATCATCGGGGTCCTGTCGCATTGGATTCCAGTCCTCCTCGCCCTCGACATGGACAGCTGGCGACGGTGTGACCATCTCCTCTTCAGAAGAATGGGAGGTTGATGGCTGAGAGTCAAAGTCACTTTCAATGTAATCCCGGGGCGTCTTTGCACGGCGCAAATGCGCCCTGGAAAATGGCTCTTCCTGGGGAATCATGTCTGTTGTTGTGTTGCCCTCGATCTCCTCCTCGTCACTAAGTTCTGACTCAGTCTCGTCTCGCAAATGCGCCCTGGAAAATGGCTCGTCCTGGGGAATCATGTCTGTTGTGTTGCCCCCGATCTCCTCCTCGTCACTAAGTTCTGACTCAGTCTCGTCTCGTTCGAGCTGGGACACAGGAGGCTTGGGTTTGGGACCAGGCGCTGGGACCGGATCGATGGTGGTCACGGGTGTGACAACCGCAAACATCTCATCCAGTGTGCGCTGCCCAGCAGCAAGGCCAGCAGCAAGGCGAACAGCTCGGGCACCGCCGCGCCGAGGGGCGATGCGGTGTTTGGTCTTTCCTTTTGACTTCACCATGACTGACTAGACTATGACTACTACAACTAACTAACTAAACTAAACTACAGACTATACTACAACTAACTAACGCTAACTAAACTGACGACTATAGGCTACTAGCTACTGTAATCTCTTCAACTTCAACTTCAACTCAACTCAGCACACTGTCACAACCGTACACAATGGCGTCTCTTTCCTACTCTGCAAAGAGGAAGCGTTTCTCACGGCTTTTGTCTTCTTGCCACCTCCCCCATTTCAAAAAAACAGCTGCGGTATGTGTTTGATCGCGTGTTGTCGGCTACCCTTTGAAGGCAGGGACCTGTGTCTGTGTGACAGGCTGGGCAAGTGTTTGCTGCAGGCGCTGCACCAATAAAAACAAAAACACGTCAAAGACGTCATTGGCCCTCTGGGCTATTCCTGATAACACGTCAAAGACGTCATTGGCCCTGAATGAGTTAAAGGTGTTAAGATTGGGGAGGAGGAGCATCTTATTTCTTTGTATGCTGATGATATTTTGTTATATCTCCATGATCCTGTAAATTCAATACCTTTTATGTTATCTTTATTTGAAAAATTTGGGAAACTGTCAGGTTACAAAGTCAATTGGGATAAAACAGAGATAATGCCAATTTCCAACTTTGACTATACAACACTGAAGAATCAGCTCAATTGGAAATGGTCTAATAAATGTATTAAATATTTAGGTTTGTTAATTCCTAGAAAACTAGAAGATGCTCTCAGTTTGAATTATTTTCCGGTAGTTAATAAAATTTCAGAGGATTTAAAGAGAATAGGCCAGCTCCCAATTTCTCTTATGGGTAGAGTTAATATAGTTAAAATGTCGATCTTGCCTAAATTTTTATATTTATTTCAAAATCTTCCTACCATACCACCACAGTCATTCTTTAAAAAGGTACAGAGTCTGTTGTCTTCCTTTATTTGGAACAGTAAATCTCCAAGAGTTCGGATCTCAGTGTTGTATTTACCATATGAAACTGGTGGCTTGAAGTTTCCCAATTTTTATTATTATTTTTTGTCAGCTCAACTTACTCAGATAAAACAGTGGTTTGTAAACACTACATGTTCATGGAAAAGAATAGAAACCTTAAATATTTGTCCATACAATTTGGAACACCTACCATACATTGATTTCAGAGATGTGGCCAAAATCACTAAGAACCCTGTTATATTAAATAGTTTACGTATTTGGAAAGTGTCCCATAAGTTGTTAGGTTACACCAATCCTCTTTCTCCCTTTTCTCCACTCTGGAAAAATCCAAGCCTCTTGTGTTGTAAAGATGATACGTTCAAACCTTGGTTTGATAAAGGTATAAGGGAAATTCTTCATCTGTTTGAAAATGGGACTTTCCTTTCATTCTCTCAAATCCAACATAAATATGGAGTTCCTTCTTCCCATTTATTTCGATTTTTTCAAATAAGAAATGTAGTAAATACAGAGCAGGGTTCTCTCCAAGAACCCAAACCATCAGAAATTGATGTTATATTAAATAATAAGGAAAAGAACAAGAAAAAAGTTATATCAAGGATCTACAATGCTCTTATTGGAAGTCTAACGGTAAATACAGACAATGTAAGACAGAAGTGGGAACAAGATCTCCATATTGAAATACAGCAGGAGGATTGGTCATATATTTGTACGAAAGTTCATAAATGTTCCTACAACCTAAGACATAAGTTAGCTTTATTTAAGATGGTACATAGGGTGTATTATACTCCAGAAAAACTCAACAAAATGAACAATGAGATGTCATTTCTTTGCTGGCGTTGTAAAAAACAAAAAGGAAAAAATTTTCATATGTTTTGGTCATGTGATTCACTTTGTTTATTTTGGAAATCTGTAACCAAGATAATATCACATTGTTTACATGTATCTATTCCCCTTTCACCTCGCTTATGTCTTTTGGGAACTTGTAGGTCTGATAGTTGGGATACATATGAAAGCAAATACGTGGATCTTGCCCTGTTGGCAGCTAGGAAATGCATAGCTTTAAATTGGAAATCATCCAATCCCCCAGCTGTAGTTCACTGGTGGAATGAACTCTCAAGCTACTGTAACCCACATGAAATATATGGTTACTAAACCTGTATATGTAGTTTAGGGGTGTAATTTGGTCTTTCTACCACAAGGCGGCGCACTCGCTGTATCTCTCAGGTCAAAGACGCTCTTATGTGCGACTTCCGTTTTCCAACTTCTTTTTTGATCTGAGATCCGTCTTGAACGCACGTCTCGACCCAACTAAGAACCTCCGGTAGGAAATGATACATAAAAGCCATAATTCCTTGATTAATCCAATCACCTCAACTACTAATACGTTGTTGTTTATTCAGGACCCAATCTTGTACAGAAACTGAACGTGAGGAGCCGCTTCTGCCAAGTGGGCCCTTTCGTTATGATCTCGGGTAAGCAGCAGCTATTGGTAGCATGTTAAAGCCCACCTTAGTTAATGGCGGTAGCTTTCCTACAACACACCTGAGATACTTTCATAAAACCAATCGGAGATATGGAAATGTCTAATGTTTAACACTACAGTGGTGCAGCTTGCATCATTGTAAACACTCAAGAGTGATTAAGACGTTCTATGGAAGCTAACGTTAGCCGCCGCGGACAATGGAAGCTAACGTTAGTTGCAATGTTAATAGATGGCATTGTTAGCTGACTAGCAGCACTGTGTTAGCACTGTGGCTATGCCAAGTTGGCGTGGTGCAGTTAAAGGTGCATTGCACCCCACTCTCTGCTGAAACAGTTGGTTACATTCACTGTGATGTTATGCTGAGACTGAAACAGTTGGTTACAGTCACTATGATGTTTATGATATAAATACATTCTATTTGATTTCATTTGGGTTATTAAAATACAGAATGTTTAGTAAAATAGAAATGATAATTCAGTTAATTTAAAACCATTAGGTGATTATTTAATTGGTGAAATATATTAGAAAGATGTATGTTTAAAAGGGAATATGTACATTTAAAAAAGAGGTTTAAAAGGATAAATAGTGGTTTAAAAAGATAAATAATTTCATTTGTTTATTTTAAAATACCAATTGTAATGTAGGATAATTATTTTGTTTTGCACTAAAGAAACCTTTGTTGTGATACATTTCATGATGATGAAGTACTGTACCTCCTTAGCTATTGGATTACATAAAATAAGATATTCTGAAATATGGAAATAAGTAAATTAGGTCTCATGATCAATGGAAAAAGATGATAAATAGTAATTGATATATTCTGCACTATGTGTGTAGATTGGTTTTTGACCAGATTGATTCATTCTGAACCCTGGAGGGTTCAGTGGCGAGCCGAAGCCCAGAGACGATAAAGACTGGACGGACCCATAACACGGTGTGGCCAGCCGTAGGATCCGCCCCAGATGACATCGGACCGACTCACTTCACTCCATTCTTTCAGGACCAGATAAGAACACAACCCCTAGTTAGCTACCCGGGTAGTAGGAATAGTGTGAGAACCAGATCGAAAGTACTTCATCCACACGACTTGAACACATGCCGTGCTCCCTAACGGAGTATCCCCAATCCAAAGGAACTGAACTCTGAACTCCTTCTTAAAGGAGTATTGCACACAAAACGAAGCACTCTTTTCTCTGAACCTTTTATTTATTTTTATTAATTGTTTTTGAAGAGCTCTAGTTTGTATTTTCATTTTATATTTCTATGCAAGTTCCAGCGTTGCTATATCATTGTTGAGGCAATAAATATTGTCAACTGTTCAACTTCATACCAACTCTCTTCTAGTGAGTCATTCCAAAAATATATATTCAAGGTATCTGCTTTACGAACCTAGGTGAATGTAAGTGCCACTCATTGTTTTATCATCGGTTAACACTAGGAGGCGCTACATAAAACTTGGCGAGCCAGCCAGGAGCTAGTTTAAGTCCTTGTCTTATGAAGGTTGAACAGTTGACATTTTTATTGCATTCATTTGTGAACACTGATACTGCTTATCTACAATAAGTCTGTGGTAACAATACAAACATGGATATAATTATCTCTGAAAACGTTAAAGTGCCTAATTCTCTTCTAGTCAAAGGTATAACTGGTGACGATGTAGATGATGAACTCATCCAGCACTTAGAGCAGTTTGGTAAAATTGAAAGGATAATTAAAGTAACCAGTGGTGATGATAGGTTCAACAACACAGCCATAGTGGAATTTAAATCAGGTGAAGCTATTGAGCTCATGAGGGATAGCCTACCCTGCGACAGACCCACCAGTAACCCAGACATCACCCACCATCTTCAGCTTCTGTCTGAGCTGTACACAGCCGACAGAGGGTCTACCATAACCCAGACTTTCTTAACTGAACTGAAAGCTGTTGCTAAATTAAGTGGGGCAGACTTTGAGAAGGTTCTGTTAGATGAACTGGTTAGGATTCAGGCGTCCACCAAAACTCAGACCACCGAACCAGATACATCTAAAGTTAGCCCCGCACCTACAGCTGACCCAGCATCTAATGCAAGTCCTATAAAAATAAGTAGTGATCTGACCCACCCCCCTGAACGTGACTCACTCCGTCTCGATATAGGTGCAGAAGCCTCATCCTTGACTAGGAAGCAAGGTATCTACATACCGTCTGAACACCTCACCACTCCTGAAGTGCAAAAAGTAGTGGTTGAACATGTCATTAAGAACAGTGACTTGTCTTCCCATTATCATGGCCACACCAAGATCAGACCCTTCTCAGGGAAAATCCCATGTCCAAATTCAGAGTCTGATTATGACACCTGGCGCAGTAACGTTGAGTTCCAGCTCGCAGACCCTACTGTGTCTGACAAACATACCACCAGAAAAATAGTAGAGAGCCTTCTTCCACCCGCCACCAACTTTGTCAAGCATCTTACGCCCAACTCCACCCCCCATGAATATGTTAGCCTACTCGACTCTGCGTATGGTATTGTTGATGACGGGGATGAACTTTTTGCAAAATTCTTAAACACGAACCAAGACCCTGGTGAAAAGCCTTCTGGCTATTTGCAACGCTTACAAACAGCCTTGATTAAAGTTGTCAAAAGAGGTGGCCTTGCTGCCATTGATTCAAAACGCCAGCTGCTTAAGCAATTCTGTAGAGGCTGCTGGAACAATGGCTTAATTACCAGTCTCCAGCTTGAGCAAAAGAAGGATAACCCGCCCTCCTTTTCCGAGTTACTTCTCTTGCTACGTACTGAAGAGGACCGGCAAGCTGCTAAGTCCAGCCGAATGAAACAGTACTTAGGGGCTACCAAATCAAGAGCCCAGTCAAACTCACTCACAGTGGAAGAATATCCCACTGATATGGACTCATCAACAGCTGTAAACAAGCCATTCCCCAGTGACTCACAGAGGCTAGAAAAACAAATGGCAAAGCTACAAGCCCAAATGGCTTCTCTAAAAGCATCATTGAGTAATGAGTCAGGCCAAGCGTCTGCTAAGCCAAATAAGAAACCAAAGTTTAAGCCCAAAGCCTTCACTGAGGAGAAACCATCACACCCTGCAGAGTCAAAACTCTCAAAGAAGCCTCGACCATGGTATTGTTTCAAGTGTGGCGAGGACGGCCATATCGTACCTTCCTGCAGTAATGAGGCGAACCCTGAACTAGTCGAGAAGAAGCGCAAAGAGTTGAAGCAAAAGCAAGCAGCCTGGGAACAGAATTTAAACTGAATGCAGTTCCTGTCGAGGGACTACCAGGAACTGAAACTGAACACGAATGTCCCAAACAAAAAACTAAGACTAAAGCATCAATTCAATCCCATAAAGTAGAACACCCAATTAAGCTACCTAAGAGACTTGTAGGACAGAAATGTATAGCTAATATCGGTGTATCAGGAGTCGACTGTAATTGTCTCCTCGACTCTGGGTCTCAAGTGACCACAGTATCTGCCTCTTTCTATAACCGCCATCTGTCAGAGCACCCCATCCAACCCTTCACAGCCCTAGATGTTGAAGGTGCAAATGGTCAGAACGTTCCGTACTTAGGCTATGTACCCATTAGCCTCAAGTTCCCAAAGGAATTTGTTGAAACAGAGCCTGAAGTTTCTGCTTTAGCTTTAGTAGTTCCAGACTTGCGCAGTAATTCTGACTTACCCGTGCTCATAGGAACAAATGCGCTCGACGTCTTGTATGAGGAACACTGTAATGATAAAAACCCAACAGAGTCCTCTGTCTATGGCTATAGGCAGATTATTCGTATACTCAAGCTCAGGAACAAAGTGAACTCCACAGGGAGAATAGGCTTAACAACCCTTAGGGGTAAAGTGCAGCAGGTAATTCCTGCACAAGAGAGAGTCTGCCTTGAAGGCTACGTCAAAGCAAATACCACCGGCGAATGTGCAATAGTCGAACAGCCTGAATCATCGGCATTGCCCGGTGGAATATTTGTAGAGAGTTGTCTAATCACCCTGCCCGAGCAACGTCCACACAAATTATCTGTGTGGGTGAGAAACGAAACTGAGCATGATGTAACACTTCCGTCAAATTGTGTCATAGCTGAGCTTCATACTCCTGATAAGATATATGACAACTTACCAGATACAAATAAAGACACAGACACTGTAAAATGTTGCGCTGTTACTCCTCAATCAGCAAAGGAACCTGCCAAGTCAGATCTTACATTTGACTTTGGTGAGTCTCCTCTCTCAGAAGAGTGGAAGGATAGAATAACACAGAGTCTAAATGATTATAGTGACGTTTTCGCCCAAAGCGATCTGGATTTTGGACACGCGTCCAAAGTAAAACATCATATAAATCTAAAAGACGAAACACCATTCAAGCAAAGGTCCCGACCAATCCACCCAAACGACTATGAAGCTGTGAGAAAACATCTGCGAACACTCCTTGATGCAGGAGTGATTCGTGAATCAGAATCCCCTTACGCTTCGCCAATCGTCGTAGTTCGTAAAAAAAATGGAGAGATCCGTCTTTGCATCGATTATCGCAAACTGAATGCGCTGACAATCCGAGACGCATACGCACTTCCAAACCTAGAAGAAGCGTTCTCAGCCCTTGCCGGATCCAAGTGGTTTTCCGTAATGGATTTAAAATCTGGGTATTACCAGATAGAGATGGAGGAGCGCGATAAGCCTAAAACCGCCTTCGTATGTCCGTTGGGGTTTTACGAATTCAATCACATGCCCCAGGGCATCACCAACGCCCCCAGTACTTTCCAACGATTAATGGAGAGAGTCATGGGGAGCGTTAATCTAAAAGAAGTACTGGTTTTCTTAGATGACATTATTGTGTTTTCAAGCACATTAGAAGAACACGAAAATAGGCTTAAGCATGTCCTCCAGCAACTCAGAGAAAATGGCTTGAAACTCTCCCCAACAAAATGCCACTTCGTTCAAAGCTCAGTGCGCTATTTAGGCCACATAGTCTCATGCAAAGGAGTAGAGACTGATCCTGACAAGGTCAGTGCTCTACGCACTTGGCCTAGACCCCAAACCCTCAGTGAGCTTAAGTCTTTCTTAGGTTTCGCAGGCTATTACCGCCGCTTCGTCAGAGATTATTCTAAAATAATCAAACCATTAAATGACCTTACCGGGGGCTACCCACCTTATAGGAAGGGCCATAAAACACCTTGCATCGGAGGGTACTTCAACCCCAAAGAACCCTTTAACGAGCGGTGGACAATTAAATGCCAAAAAGCCTTTGAGACCGTCATAGAAAAACTCACTTCCTCACCCGTCCTCGGATTTGCCGACCCGAAATTGCCGTATGTTCTCCACACCGACGCAAGCACTCATGGTTTAGGCGCTGCCCTGTACCAAGAACAGGATGGCGAAATGCGAGTTATCGCCTACGCTAGCAGAGGGCTTTCCTCCAGTGAAAAGCGGTACCCAGCCCATAAACTAGAATTCCTAGCGCTGAAGTGGTCTATCGTGGAGAAATTTCAAGACTATCTCTATGGAAACGCATTTCTGGTCATAACTGATAACAATCCATTGACGTACGTTCTGAAGTCAGCTAAACTCGACGCAGCTAGTTATCGCTGGCTGGCCGCTCTTTCCACCTTCGACTTTAACATTAAGTATCGTGCTGGAAAAAGCAACCAAGATGCAGACGGCCTTTCCAGACGGCCTCATGACACTTTGGCCGATGACGATGCTTCTCTTGAAGAAATGGAGCGAATCAAACAATTCGCTTCACACCATCTCTCTTCATCTCCTGACCAACAAGACCTACCAGCAGACACAGTCACAGCCTTGTGTCAACGCCATCTCCTGGGTGAAGCTGACGACAACCTACCTTCTATCACCTTGGTGGAATCCCTCGCTCTCCATCCTGATGCCGTCCCAGACATCTATGGAGATGACGAAGCCCTAGGCTGTTCTACCATACCTACCTACAGCCAGGCAGAACTCCAACAACATCAGAGGTCTGACCCAGTCATTGGACAGGTTGTTGAAGTCTTGGAGGCTGGAGATGAAGCCAACCCTGATCTCATTCCCAACTCATTAGAATACAAGCTGATGCTCAGGGAATGGAAAAAGTTGGAGTTGAGAGATGGCCTTCTCTATAGAGCCCGTCAAGCAGAAGAGGACATAACATACCAGTTCGTTGCCCCCAAGTCTCTCAGATCTGCCATTCTCACGTGCCTGCACGACGAAATGGGGCATATGGGTTTGGAGAGAACCCTGGACTTGGTCAGGTCAAGATTCTATTGGCCTAAAATGGCTGCGGATGTGGAGAAGAAGATCAAGTCATGCGGACGTTGCGTCCGAAGGAAAACACCACCTGAAAAGTCAGCACCTCTTGTGAATATCCAAACATCTCATCCTATGGAACTGGTGTGCATGGATTATTTATCTCTAGAGCCTGACAGTCACAATACCAAAGACATCTTGGTCATAACCGATCATTTTACGAAGTACGCCGTAGCCATTCCAACAAAAGATCAAAAGGCTACAACGGTCGCAAAGAGTCTTTGGGAACAATTCTTTGTGCACTACGGGTTTCCAGAGCGCCCGCTAAGTGATCAGGGCCGGGATTTCGAGTCCCAACTGATCAAAGAACTCTGTGCCCTAGCTGGTATCACTAAAGTGCGCACAAGTCCATACCACCCAAGGGGAAACCCCGTAGAGCGCTATAATAGGACCCTTTTAGGCCTGTTAGGAACCTTGAAAGAAAAGGAGAAAACTCACTGGCGTGATTTCGTAAAACCACTAACTCATGCCTATAACTGCACCAAGAATGACGTCACAGGGTTCAGCCCTTATGAGTTAATGTTTGGCCGTCAGCCTCGCCTGCCAATAGACATTGCGTTCCGGTTACCCGTAAAAGATGGCTCTCCTAAATCTCACTCCCAATACGTGAAAAATCTGAAAGCACGCTTAGAGGAGAGTTATCAGATCGCCACCAGGAATTCAAAAAAAGTTGCTGATCAGAACAAACGTCGCTTTGACAAAGCAGTAAGAGAATCAACACTAGAGGAAGGAGATCAAGTGTTAGTGAGAAACCTGCGGCTGCGGAATAAACACAAGCTTGCGGATAAGTGGGAGTCAACTATGTACAAAGTTCTGGAACGAATGGGAGACCTACCTGTGTACAAAGTACAGCCCATCAGTGGAGATGGCCCCACTCGAACTCTACATAGGGACCTCCTACTTCCTTGTGGTGACCTATCCGAAGCAGAGGAAACTGAACCGGCCAACCCCAGGGTCCGCCGGCCAAGAACCAGACAAAGTCACCCTCAACTCTTAGAGGAACACTCAGAGTCTGAGGATGATTCATTTATCTATCCTACCCAGTTGTCTGTCATTCCTGAGGAAAGATTTGTTACAGTGTATGAAATCCCAAAGAGACAGCAACTCAATGACAATCAACCGGACATGACAAATGAAAATGAACAGGATATGACAAATGACAATCAACCGGACATGACAAATGAAAATGAACAGGATATGACAAATGAAAATCAACCGGACATGACAAATGAAAATGAACAGGATATGACAAATGAAAATGAACAGGATATGACAAATGAAAATCAACCGGACATGACAAATGAAGATCCAGCTCTCGCTGATGATGGAAAGGATGCATCTTCTATTAATATGGAGGATCCTGCAGATGGAGAAACTGTGGAAGTTCAACAGGACACTGAGCAGAACAATGCATCAACTTCCGAAACAACTGATAGAGAGAAGGAAAGTGAAACTGAAACCAATGTAGACACAAATGACCCCACGCGTAGATCCGAAAGATCACGACAACCCCCTGACCGTTTTCACTACATCCAATTAGGGAAACCCTTAATCTCCTTTGCGCAGAGTATCCTACAAAGCTTTAATCAAGCAATTGATACAATTGGTGACTATGATAGTTCCCCTGTTAACCCCAGACCTCATGAAGGGACTCATGCTGATTCAAGGCGGGAGGGTGTAACCCACATGAAATATATGGTTACTAAACCTGTATATGTAGTTTAGGGGTGTAATTTGGTCTTTCTACCACAAGGCGGCGCACTCGCTGTATCTCTCAGGTCAAAGACGCTCTTATGTGCGACTTCCGTTTTCCAACTTCCTTTTTGATCTGAGATCCGTCTTGAACGCACGTCTCGACCCAACTAAGAACCTCCGGTAGGAAATGATACATAAAAGCCATAATTCCTTGATTAATCCAATCACCTCAACTACTAATACGTTGTTGTTTATTCAGGACCCAATCTTGTACAGAAACTGAACGTGAGGAGCCGCTTCTGCCAAGTGGGCCCTTTCGTTATGATCTCCGGTAAGCAGCAGCTATTGGTAGCATGTTAAAGCCCACCTTAGTTAATGGCGGTAGCTTTCCTACAACACACCTGAGATACTTTCATAAAACCAATCGGAGATATGGAAATGTCTAATGTTTAACACTACAGTGGTGCAGCTTGCATCATTGTAAACACTCAAGAGTGATTAAGACGTTCTATGGAAGCTAACGTTAGCCGCCGCGGACAATGGAAGCTAACGTTAGTTGCAATGTTAATAGATGGCATTGTTAGCTGACTAGCAGCACTGTGTTAGCACTGTGGCTATGCCAAGTTGGCGTGGTGCAGTTAAAGGTGCATTGCACCCCACTCTCTGCTGAAACAGTTGGTTACATTCACTGTGATGTTATGCTGAGACTGAAACAGTTGGTTACAGTCACTATGATGTTTATGATATAAATACATTCTATTTGATTTCATTTGGGTTATTAAAATACAGAATGTTTAGTAAAATAGAAATGATAATTCAGTTCATTTAAAACCATTAGGTGATTATTTAATTGGTGAAATATATTAGAAAGATGTATGTTTAAAAGGGAATATGTACATTTAAAAAAGAGGTTTAAAAGGATAAATAGTGGTTTAAAAAGATAAATAATTTCATTTGTTTATTTTAAAATACCAATTGTAATGTAGGATAATTATTTTGTTTTGCACTAAAGAAACCTTTGTTGTGATACATTTCATGATGATGAAGTACTGTACCTCCTTAGCTATTGGATTACATAAAATAAGATATTCTGAAATATGGAAATAAGTAAATTAGGTCTCATGATCAATGGAAAAAGATGATAATTAGTAATTGATATATTCTGCACTATGTGTGTAGATTGGTTTTTGACCAGATTGATTCATTCTGAACCCTGGAGGGTTCAGTGGCGAGCCGAAGCCCAGAGACGATAAAGACTGGACGGACCCATAACACGGTGTGGCCAGCCGTAGGATCCGCCCCAGATGACATCGGACCGACTCACTTCACTCCATTCTTTCAGGACCAGATAAGAACACAACCCCTAGTTAGCTACCCGGGTAGTAGGAATAGTGTGAGAACCAGATCGAAAGTACTTCATCCACACGACTTGAACACATGCCGTGCTCCCTAACGGAGTATCCCCAATCCAAAGGAACTGAACTCTGAACTCCTTCTTAAAGGAGTATTGCACACAAAACGAAGCACTCTTTTCTCTGAACCTTTTATTTATTTTTATTAATTGTTTTTGAAGAGCTCTAGTTTGTATTTTCATTTTATATTTCTATGCAAGTTCCAGCGTTGCTATATCATTGTTGAGGCAATAAATATTGTCAACTGTTCAACTTCATACCAACTCTCTTCTAGTGAGTCATTCCAAAAATATATATTCAAGGTATCTGCTTTACGAACCTAGGTGAATGTAAGTGCCACTCATTGTTTTATCATCGGTTAACACTAGGAGGCGCTACACTACCATACGTTGGATAATATTTACTACAAGAGCAAAGGCAGATTCTTAGACATCTCCAAAATATGGCAATCACATGAAGAGTTTGACTTTAAGAACTTTTTACCCCAGTGTCATTAGGCTTATTAGGATAGGAGCTGAATGCATTGTTTTTGTTTGTGTTGTTTGTTCAGTGGTTTTGTTTGTTCATGGATTATTGTGTATTTTATGCAGTTTTCTTGTTTTGTTTTGTTGTGTTTTGATGTTCTTTGTGGGGGATGTGGGATGTGGGGTATGATGGTCCATGTATGTTATACCTCATGTTCTTTCTTAAAGATAATAAAAAAATAAAAATAAAAAAAAATCGTTGCATTGCATTTTAGTGTATACTTGCAAAATATAGCATGCGCATCGTGTAGTTGGAATATACTGAGATGGGGAAAGTATGGGATGCAAGGTGAATAGTTTATCAATCCTTGTTTCACCTCATTGATTGAGAGTTATTCAAATGTACAATGTGCTGATGATAAAACTCACTTTTGGGCCTATCCAAATCAGTAGGTAGTGTTGGGATAGAAGGGAAGCCGGGAGGGCTTATAACTTTACCTATTCATAGTATTCACATGACATCACAAGCATTTTCCGACCAATATGGTGATACAATACACAGCTCATTGGCTGGTTGTGTCACTTGATTGTAATCACCTGTTAATTGATTACAATCACCTCCTATTTTCCTACCAAGATGCCCTTGTGGTGATGTAACAGAATACTATCAATAGCTGTAGTTGTGGCTGGCAGGTGAAGTGGAATAGCCTACTGTACAGACATTCTTTGCAATGTCAAAATGTAAGCATGGAAAATCCTACAATGGTAAAGTAACAAATGTTCTCAGCTACAGATGCAGCCAGCCAATCTGAGACCCATTGCCCCGCGTCTATCGTGCGCGCAACGCGCGGCAGTGCTGCGGTGGGAATATTTTTTTTTCACCCTGGGAAGTCCACTTCTGTTTTCACCCACCAGGAGGTGCAAAAACACACCGTCTGATTAGCTTTCTGAAAGACTGACTTCGCCCTGTGATTCGCCTGCCTCTCAGAGCAGTCCACCGTCAGTAGCCTAGTACACAGGAAAAACTGGAGGGTATTTTTCCCAGAGTAAATATTATTTTCCTCTCAAATAGTAATATTTAATCCTTTTGGAGCATAATTATTACCTGCAGGCAATAGAGTGAGCGCAAAGTTCCAGACAAAATTATATTGGAGTAAACAGCATGGTCACGCCTACTAACGCCCACTTTATTTCCGATTCGGTCGCCATTTTTCTCCCCCTATAGCCTACAGTAGCGTTAATATGACGGACATAATTAAGCAGTTGGGAAGCCCTTTTCTTCACTTGATGGATCAAATGCCAGGTAAGTTTATTACTATTGATTAACATGTGTCAGGTTAAACTGATTTGCAACATTACAGGTAGTAGTAGTTACCTACATGTAATGCTAGCCATCTGTTGAACAGGCTGGGCTGATAACATGCTAACGCTACGTTAGCATGCTAACGCTACGTTAGCATCGGACTGACTAATTAAACCTCTTTGTAGTGGTTTATCGACAGTAAGTTATTAACGCCAGGTGGGTCGGTGCAACACGAGTATTAAATTGCTAGCGGACTTTGAGACACGTGTGTTTTGCTCTGAACAGAGCGTGGGTAGGCGACTTTTGTTGCAGTTTTGTCACGTGTGGTTGACTGAGTCTATTACAGAGGACTGTAGGGTGACAGTTTTACTAGCGGCAGATGGACATAAACGTTAATTTGACACACTGGTCGGTCCAACGCCTGAACGGAGAACTGCACTGGGTTGACTAACGTTTTACTAACGTTAATGCCCACTGCAGCTGTGTCTTAAGTTAGGGTGTAAAGTCCACACTAACTGCTACGTTCAAACTAGCTTACGTTTCAACTTTGCACAGCTGGTGCAACCCACTGCAGAAGCGTGTATTGCATGGTGTACACAGCACTGTGGTTCCCAACCTTTTTTGTCTTATGTACCCCTTGAGCTGTTTTTCCATGACAATAGTACCCCTCACTCATGCGTGTTGATGATTACATACAAGTAAATCTATACAAAATATATGTTTCACTGAACTGCCGGTGTTTGGGCTTTTTAGTTGTTGTTTTTTGCCATTATCAGTAGCAGAACAGTGTAGCAGTTGACACTTGCCAGCAGAACTAGTTGCGGCACACACATCACATTTTAACAATGGGCTTATGAAATGACTTGGAATATATATTTATTTATTTATCATTTTGGAGGTAAAATGTATTCCCCAATCATTCCAAGTACCCCCTGCAAGCTGCTCAAGTACCCCTAGTAGGTACAGTACTGTATGTGAACTAGTAACTGTTAAAATGACTAAATTGCTGTGTATATTTGTGATAATGCAATTGAAATGATCATTTATTAATTTATTTGCCATCAAGGATGCAGGCTGTACGAGAGAAGTTCCAAGAGCGCCAGAAGTGGCAGGAAGGCACGCTGTACAGGAAGCTGGGAAAAATGGTAGGGCTGTCCCAGAGTCTATTTTTCAAATACAAATAGACTCTCGGTTCCCAGATTGATTCAAACATAATATTTTGAATGCATTCCCCCCAGCTGGAGAAGCCGGATATAAGCTCTTATTCTAACAGCTGAAACAGTGTCTGCGTGAGCAGTGCGTGTGCGCTGCAGAACTGTTTTTAATTTTGGCCCCCATGTTAACAGGTATATCTTGTCTGCAGATTGAGCAGGATTTCACTCTGATGTCTCAGAGACGGAGAGAAGCCAGAGCAAGCCGCCGAAAGCCACGTCCCCGCCGACAGCAGAGGAGGAGCAGTGAACCGACACACACTATATCTACTGGCCTCATTGCCGTTACTGGGAAAGGCTGGAGCCTTGTTACGTTAATCTGCATTCTGCAATCACAGTATTGCAGTTTTCTTACTGTGGGATTCGACACCCGTACTCACCAGCCTTTCTCTTTTTAAAGGCCGCCTCTGAGGGAGCGGACAGCGGCGGAGCGGAGACGGAGCCAGAGCGCTGTGGGTCAGCGGATCGCCTGAATGCTGGTGCCCGCGTCTGTTTTCACACGGCTCGCGCTCCTCTCATCCCCCACTGCACGCCCGTTCATACCGAGACAGCTGTCTCACCCAGCGGGAGGAGGCAACTCCGCCCGGCGGGCAAGCTGTCAGACAGGGCATACAGTAGTAGCCTATAGGCTACACTCATGGTCCCTCTCTCGTCACAGTGTGCGTGCGTGAAAATATGATCGTTTCCAGCTAAGCAACACCAAATAATAGTGTCGAGTGACAACAAAGATCTGTGAGAGACAGACAAAAGTGTAGAGAAAGAAGCATTTCTAAATTGGGATAAAACTGAAGGAAAGGGGAGGCAGAAAAAGACGTGAGGCTTTCTCTAGAACAGTAGGCTATTTACAAAGCTATTGAAAAGCTCAGCTTTGCAAATGTTATAGGCAGCTAAAATTAGTGCATGCACAGTAAAAACTCCTGGGCTGTTTGTGTAAACATATAGTTGGTCTATTCACCTGGGTCAAGTATTCTGGGCTAGCTGTGGTACTATAAACACACTCTTGGGCTGCTCATAGCCCAATATGATTGGGTAAGAGGGCTTTAAGGGGGTATTTTGCGGTTGGACATCTGGTTGGGCTACTCTGGCCCATGTCCTGGTCCATTCATTTTCCCGCCGGCCCCTCAGTCCAGTGGAATTTTCTGGAAGCAGCAGCTTGTCTCCCTCCTCTCCCATATTAAGAAGTGAGCAGGATTTTACGGTAGGTTATATGAATACCTATTTATATTATTTTTAAATAAGTTGTGGTAAAAGCATGAGCTCAGTTCACTGATGGCATCATGGGGGATTTAGTGGCTTTCATTCTGTGTGTAACGGGATGTAGAAACACACTTCAGTAGGCTACCCTCCCTACTGTAACCTAGATCCGGGCACTGCTGTCGACTCAACAAACAATGTGAAACTGCCATGGGTGTAGCATTACATAGCATAACTGCTATGTTTTTAACTTTATGTTACCGGTTCGCATGTTGTGGAGTGGATGGGAACTCTGTGGGTTCGGCTCCACGGTAAAAACAACAAACAAAACAGCAACACATAGCGTTAACGTTATTGAATGGATTTTTGTTTATCAGAGAGGAACAAGGCAAGCTAACTAGCTAACGCTAATTTTGGCTAGTGCCTGACTTGTCTCTAAAAAAAACAAGTGGACAAGCTTTTTTACTTTTGTTAACAATGGTGATTCTGCCCTGCAGTTGGAGACTACCTAATGCTACAGCAGTCCGAGATGTCTTGAATGCGGTTATTTGAGATGGGTGAGTAACATTAGCCAATTTATAATTGCAAGAGGCTGATGTTAACGTTAGCTAGCTATGACAATAAATCGGGTGGGGAGTAGATAACCTCAGCCTTTAGCAACTTTGCTAACGCTTAATGTTTAGCAGTGATTTTATGATCTAGACGATACAAACAAGGTATTGATCATATAACGTTATGGATTGTTTTCTGATCCAAGGAGTCAGGAGGTGGGAAGACATGTTTTAGTGGAGGAAAAAACAGCTGCAAGTAATGTATTTAACGCTAAGTAGCGCTACCATCATGTTCAATGAAGCCAGCCTTCCCTATTTGGCTGGCTAGCTACAACGTGAACGTAACTGCAAGGAGGAAACTCTTTAGGATTATTATCAATCCCGTTTTTTGATTTAAAGTTGGAGTTGGTGGAAAACCTGGGATTGATGCTTTTTGGCGTGGAAAGTGCATGGTCATGGGCCAGGAAGTTATCCACATCACCACATCAAGGGTAACGTTACGTTATTAAAAATATTCTGGCTGGCAGTGTTTGTAGCTAGTGCATGTCAGTGACATACAGTATGCATCTGCCAGGCTGTGATGCTGTTGAAGTTGGTTGTGTGTGTGTGTGTGTGTGTGTGTGTGTGTGTGTGTGTGTGCTGCGTGTGTCTGTGTGTGTGTGTGTGTGTGTGTGTTGCGTGCGTGCGTGCGTGCGTGCGTGCGTGTGTGTGTGGATGATGTAGACTAGCCTATATTTTGGGGATGGTATGGACAGATATTTGGTTTAATGATATGTTGTGTACAACATGGACTTAAGCATTTGGATGTGATGTGCCCCCTTATGACATCACTGATGACATCGTCAGTGTGTGTGTGTGTCCCCTTATGACATCAGTGTTGACATAATCAGTCTTATGCCTCTGTGTGTGTGTGTGTGTGTGTGTGTGTGTGTGTGTGTGTGCGCCTGATGACATCACTTCCAGTTGAGTGACATCACTTCCTGCACGAGTTGCACCTCGGGGCGAGCTGCAGAGTGAAGTAATTGGCGGCAGCTGGCATTTTTCGGGATTGGTGGTGCCGAGCAAACCCGAGGGGCGAAGGGACACAGACGGGACCACAACGGGGGGAAACAGCCCTTGGAGTAAGCACAGGATCAATGCTCTCAATGCATCAGAAAAGGAGAGGTCATCTCCTAGATCCTGAATCCTTGCGTGTGAGTAATCTGTTAGCCTGGCCAGCTGACTCACTCACCTGTTCTCTCCCTTCCAGTTTGGGCTGCCGAACGAGCCGTCATCGTGGAACCCTGTGGTCAAGATAGGACTCCCGTTGCTCGCCATCCCCATCTCCAAGCGCTATCCAGCGTCTCCAGGCGCCATCTCCCTCTCAAACGCTATCTAGCGTCTGCAAACGCCATCACCATCTCCAAACGCTATATCTAGCATCATCAATGTCATCGCCCACGCAGGACGCACAGCCAACACGCCGCAGGTAGGTAAAACTACAGTATACAAAAACTGCTTTGATGTAGTAATTTTACAAAGTTTCAAATTAATTCCTGAATTTTCTTTTGTTAATAACAATCTCATGAGTAATAGTTGTTTGTCAAATTGTATTTGCCATAAAAAATGTTTAGAGTGATAACACGTTATAGACTAGAGGCTATTTTGCACGGATACAGTATATAGGTGTGCCTTGAGATTTTGTCTCGCCCCTTTGGGTTCGCAAACCACTGCCTGAGACAACATATTACTACCGTTTCAGGCACCTCAGTTGCAGCTCCGAACTGTGCCCTCCCATCCCACCAGTTGTGACCCACTCTGCATCCTCACTCAGACTCAGGAAAGGCCAGTTTGCCGACCTGGCTGCCACAATCAGGTCCTGGGAGGACGACCTAAGCCACCCGCCCATTCGCAAAGAGAATGCCCAAGGGAAGCCTGCTACCGCCTGTGTTCCCAAACTGTCCTCCAGAGACGCCATTGGTAGGTTTTTCCCCCAGTCGTCTTATTCCTCAGCACAAATGGACAATAATGTTATTTCTGTGTCCGTGTCTATTTCAGTGAATCAGATTTTTATTCATTACTTTATTATTACTTATGTTAACTTTCTAATAGTTTATTTGACTACCAGCTCTATTATGAGAGCACAATGCTTACTGATGCATTTCATAAACACTGATAAACTGTATACTGTACAACAGGCTAGACAGACTGCAGTTCTGCGGGGGTATTGCGAGAAAAACGGCAATAGGTCTTTAAGCTTATTATTATGTCCATTAATTTTGCCTAATGTCAACATTGTTTGAGCATAAATAGCCCAATCTGCGAACCCAGAGTCTTTTTCGGCACGTAAATAGACTCTGGGACAGCCGTAACTTTTTTTTAGGATTCCTGTACAGTGCGGATCTTCCGCCCGGGACTTCCACTTCCGCGCAGCGGTGCCTTTTAAAAACATACATTGCGTCGCTTTTATTTTGAATACTAAATGTCAAAATGTGTATATAATATATTCACTAGCGTTCAGGAACGGGACTCTTATATTCACCGGTACAACAAAAGTGCACTGCGCGGAGGCAGAAGTCCCGGGCGGAAGATTCACGCTGTACAGGAAGCCTAAAAAAAAGGTACGGCTGTCCCAGAGTCCCAGATTGTGAATAGCCTAACCTACTTACTCATAAACTGTAGGCACGGAGCATTCCTCCTGTTGCAGTCGTGGATCGTATAGGCTACTTTTTTACTTTCACTTATGCCTTTCACCTTGCTGTGTGAGGTGGTTTCCTCTTTTCTTTTTTTAATGAATGAGCTGAGCTTCAATCTGTCTTCCCGCGGGGACTTTTTAAGACAGATGTCGATTCGGTGCTATGACTACCTCCACTGGCGGAATGAAAGGCGTAACAAAATGACACTCTATTACGTTCCTGTGACTTTTAGACAGGAGGCGAGGCGTAACGATGCCACAGTGATTGCGGCTTTCACAGGCTGTGTAAAAGGGTCTTAGGTCTGGAGTAATCTCTGGGCTTCTGCAGCCAAGCAAAGACCAACAGATGTAGCCTATAGAGGGGGAAAACACCGCCTACCTCAAAACTTCACTATAGAAAAAAATAACAACATTGCAACAAAATCAGCATCTGTGTATGAATTTCTAAAATCCAATATAACTTAGGCATAGCATTACTTCAACGTAACACATATTACAGGCACATTGCTAAATGTGCTTGAGAAATTAAATGGTACAAAGAACTGAGCAAGTACAAACAGGGATGCAAACACCGTGCATGGCGATTTTTTTCCCATGTAAATTTAGGTTGGTATTTAGGTATTTTCCTGGGATGCGTTTTGTGGCAGGCTGATTGCATGTTCCTTTGCATCTACATTAAACTAAGATATAGATTTATTTCTTTTAATATTTGCTTGGTTATTTTTGCAGACATTAACATTTTTGGTGGGCTGAGCATTGCTTGTGCCTCCTTTTGGATTCAGTTCTGTTTGATGTCAAATGTCTCTTTTGTGACGTCATGCACATAGCAGTGTGAGCTGTGGTTGGTCTAATGTGGGGACAGACAGACAGACAGATAAATGCCCTCACTAGCTAATCATCTATCATCTATATTGTAGATCATCTCTGTCCTCCTATCCCTTCACTCTTCCATTCTCTCCTCTTTTTTCCCCAGAAGATGCAATGTACACTGAGCCCTGGGAGGAGGACGGTGCACCTTTGAAGAAACAGAAGCTTCTGGAGCTCTGCAAGTTCAAAAGTGGAGACGAGTGTCTGTACCAGTACCATCACTCGACAATGCAGTGCAAGTGAGTTTTTTAACAAACAAAAAAGGGACAAAGGCATTTTTTTTTAATCACTCAAGGCATTAGACTTAATTTAATGTGGAGCTAAATTGCTTAAAAATTAATTAATATTTATGTCTTGTTTTTCTTTCTGTAGGACATTTCCCACCTGCAAATTTTGGGATAAATGCCACTTTGTCCATCCGAACATGATGCAAGGTGCACCAAGCCAGACTGTCCTTTCACTCATGTCAGCAGCCACAAAAGCACAGTAGCCTCTCCGCCCAGGCCAGGTGAAGTCTCATTCTCACTGTGACTAATACTACTACTAACCCCTGGCTCTTTGTCAGGAGATCACACATATGAGATCACACATATGAGATGACACAGACTCATATTTATGCCTCCGCTGGCGATAGCTGAGCCGGAGGCATTATGGTTTCGGGTTGTCTGTACATCCGTCTCATGTTCGTTAACGCGATATCTCAAGAACGCCTTGAAGGAATTTCATCACATTTGGCTCAAACATGCACTTGGACTCAAGGATGAACTGATTAAATTTGTGACCTAACAAATGCCATTTTCTACCTCGTTAACGCAATATCTCAGGAACGCCTCGACTGAATTTCATCACATTTGGCTCAAACATCCATGTGGACTCAAGGATGAACTGAATACATTTTGGTGGCCAAAGGTCAAGGTCACTGTGACCTCACGAATGCCATTTTCAAGCTCGATGCCATATCTCAGTAACGCCTGAATTTCTTCACATTTGGCTCAAACATCCAAGTCTGGACATGCATGGATGTCGACTGCTCACTTGTTGGCGGAGGCATATATCCGCAGTGCGGTCGTTCTTCTAGTTAGAAATGTGTGTTTTATTCCTACTCATGCCTTCACTCAGGAAAATATACGAGCATTGGAGGGGAAAAAGTGCATTCCAATAAATGTTTTTCCTCTTGTCTGTTTGCTGCCCAGTGTAAACGCGATGGATCTACCTTCTACCACAGTCACCACAGCTGTGCCTCCGAGACATGCTCTGAAGTGGACTAAAACTCAGAGCAGGTGAGCAGAGCGGGGATAATGCAGACAGCCCAGTGATTTCACCATCATGGGGAAAAAGATGACAACGTGCCAGACGTGCCATGTTTCAGGCCACGGCATCGAAACAGTGACTCTTTGATGGAGGCGGTAGATGTTTGTTTCAAGACTTTCTTTGTGTTTGACATCAATTACACCAAGCGGTGCCTCCCCACCTGGGAATTTCTCCAGCATGCGGTGTATCATATTGACGGACATGAGACCCCATCTGATTCTTTAAGACAAGTGTTTTCAACCTGCACCTATATAGATATAGATATATATATATATATATATATCTATATATATATCTATATATAGATATAGATATATATAGATATATATAGATATAGATATTGATATATAGATATACATATTGATATATAGATGTGTGTGTGTATATGTGTGTGTGTGTTAAAGCAGTGATTCTTAACCTTTTTCATATCAAGGACCCCTAATTCAGTCCACATTAGATGTACAGACCTTAGATGTACACTACAGAGATGTACAGTCTCTTGAACTCAAATCTGAGAATGTTTTTATTGTCAGATATCATTTTGTCCAGAAGCCCATGATGGTATGTAGGTAGAGAGAGAACAGAGAATCTAATCTAAATACTTGCAGTATTATACTTTCTCTAATTGTGTCAACGTCTTGTAAATGAAATAATGCTGAAGTTTAACAATTCATCAGTTATAACTCCCTCAAGGACCCCTGGTGGTCCCCAAAGCCCACGTTACAAACAGATTGATACATTTTATTTTTTTTATACACTGATTTTATGCTATGCTTATGCTATTCACTGTTTGTGTTTAAGAAGCTGTTCCATCAACTGGTGTTTTTATATACAGCCATTTTGCAAGATACTGAGGGAAGTAGATATACTGAGATTATATGCATCCAAACCTGAGCAATGTGATTTGTTTGTTGGTTTATTTAGCCTGCCTGTATACACAAAGCCACATTAGAGGTACATGGCTTTGTGTGTACCCTTGTGCAGCTGTACATTTTGTAAAATGTAATTAAATGCACATTTACAGTGGCCTTTTTTGTATAGTGTGTTTGTATGATTATGGGAAATTATTATTAATCAAACAAAATAATATTTGTAATAATAATAATAACAATAATAATAATAGTTATATAATAATAACTATTATTATTATTATTATAATTATTATTATTATTATTATTATTATTATTATTATTATTATTATTATTATTATTATTATAGCCCAGAATATGGGTAATGTTTAACCCAGCAATAAAGTTAATTTCACTCAAGGTTGGGTCAAATGAACACCCCAGCAAATAGCCCAATGTATGGTTAATATAACCCAGCAATAGAGTTAATGTAACTCACTAGGTGGGTCAAATGAACAACCCAGTATTATGGGCTAAATAGTAAAACCCAGCACCTGGGCTAAATCAGCCCACCATGTGTCCTGTCCAATAGTGACCCAGGGGGGGGGTTAAGGTTGGGTTGTTTTTTAGCCCAGTAGTTTTAAGAGTGTGTCAGCAATTTGAAATTGAATGTGACGTTCCCAATTCTATATATTAAATTCTAAAAAACTACCCTCAACATTTGGGAAGGCTAAGCCACACAACTAGTTCGTTATAATCGAACATCATGCTTTGAAGGCGACTTTACGATGATGAGGACGGTGAGGACTCAATCACAGCAGATATCCACTGATAGCCTACCACGCAGATCTTACAGGCACAGGCAGCAAAACCCGACGCGCTGATAGAAAAATCTCCATGGACGTGCCGCGCTGCGCTCAGGCCTCGCCCCCCGCCCCCCCTCGCTTCCCACAAAGAAAAGTCTACCGTAAAAAGAAAAATAACTCCCAATTAATTTAGCTCTTTTTTGTTTTTATTTCCCAAAATGTTTCAGTGCGAACTTCAGTGCAGTCATAACTCTGAAACAAAATGTGCATTTGTGAGGCTTTGTTATAGTATGTGAACGGAAACGCACTCAACACACATTGGAGGTGGAACTAGAGATAGAGTGCTTTTGTTGTACAGGAAGCTGGGGAAAATGGTAGGGCTGTCCCAGAGTCTATTTTTCTGCTCTACCGCCTGAGCCACAGCCGCCCCTGCATGTACACGTCGTTTTTAACAATGGAACAGACGAACTCTTGTTACTTTTCACATACAGTATAGTCACGCCGAGGGACTTCACAAATAGTCAACATAAGACGCTTTGGATATGTCACATTCATAAATTTATGTCACCTGAAAGAAGAATATTTTTGTGTTTCTACATTGTTTTTCAGAGCCTGCCTGTAAGCAGTGTCGTCCAAAGCAAAAAGAGTGGCAAGATGGTCTCAAAGCTCTGAGGGAGCGGACGGCGGCGGAGCGGAGACGGAGCCAGAGCGCTGTGGGTCAGCGGATCGCCTGAACGCTGCTGCGGTACTGTGGGCGGCTGGTCGGACCCCGCCCGGGCGTGGAGGACACGTCGGCCTGGCTGGCGTCAGCCAAGCACCTCTTACAAGATAGAAAATATACCAGGGACCCCCTCATTCTGATTTGTGATTTTGGGCTAAGCTTAATTGTTTCCACGGTAACATGCTTGACTTTTAAATTGATAGGTTTGTTAGATTAGAATGTAATCCATGAACAATTTTAGATTTAAAGCATACAATATTTTCATTGAACTACAGTATGAAGCTTTTGCAACAACAGAACTTTTTTTTTTTTTTTCCCTGAAAACTTTTTAACCAATAAATGGTATTTATATTTGGGAAAAGCTGCTTCTGTCTCTGTCCTTGGGTATTTTAAACTGCTCTCCCTTGTGCCGAACCTCCATTGTATATTTGAGTCTATTAAGTTCCTAGGCTCTAGCCAAAAAAAACCTAGGTGGCGTTGTCAGCAAACACCACTAAACCAGGCCACACGTTCAGTTCTGCTGAAGTGGGCAGGAAATCAACCCACAGATCCTTTTGATTGTACAAATGTGACCGTTTTGACAGAACTATGGTGTGATGATGCATGTTTTAGCACTGTGTGAATTTGGTCACTTTTCGTATGTGATCTTTCAGAAGATGCCAAACGATTTCGATTGGATTCAAATCAGGAAAGTCTATATTGAGTGAAATCTAATTCTGTGCTGTGTGTGCGTGCCCTTTGTGCGGGGGGGGAGGGGGGGGGGGGGGGGTGAGTGATGCATCTAATTAGCTGATCACTGTATGCTGTTAGAATAGCAGTCAAACCGGTTCTGAAAGGTAACAGTTGTCCTGCTTCCCCCCACAAATTTCATTCTTGAGGCTGGCAAGAGGTCCATGTAAATTAACCACTCAACAGTTGATGTCGCAATGTGCATGCACGTGGTCTAAATACGCTGCGCTGATTTGCTCAATGGATTTTTTGGCTTCCGCAAACAAACAGCTGTGGTGCTTGTTGCTTGTTGTCTTGGAAACATGAACTTTGAGCGCTTCCTGAATGGGTCAACCAAGGAGCAGGCAAAAGTGGCTTTGCATGTTTTGTTTTGTTCTAAGTTGTAAACAAAGGAAACAGACTGCACACTCATAACTCCTATGCAAGCAAATGTCCATCTGTTTAAATGAATTGTGTATGATTTTTTTTTGCAGGAACACTGACAATATCAGATGGTAGTGGGCAGGAAATCAACCCACAGATCCTTTTGATTGTACAAATGTGACCGTTTTGACAGAACTTGGTGTGATGATGCATGTTTTAGCACTGTGTGTGTGAATTTATGGCACTTTTTCTGGGTTTAGAAAGCTTCTTCTGTGACAAAGCATTTGATATACAGATGTCATAAGAGTTGTGACGATTCAAGCTCATTTATTGTTCCATATTAACTAAGGGTTAAGTAACAATGACAGAGCTTTAAAGACATTGGAATATCTATCAATGGCTGATGTTAGATAATCTATAATCCTCTAACAGCCTGGAAATATATTTGGCAGATAACATACAACAGCGTAGTCACTATAATGTACATGTAAGAGTGACCCGATACAGTAAGCTGGTCATTCTGAAGACACCTCAAAACCTACTTCGATACTTGATATCTGAAAGTCTATGAACCTAGATCAGGGGTGGGAAACATTTTTTTCCAGAGGGCCATACTGACTTACATATAAAGTAAGCAAAGCACATTGGACTGATAACTGCCAACACTCCTGATTTTTTGTGCGGGTCTCTCTCTCAACAGAAGAAGTCACTTTTTAATCTCATACACTGCAGTGTTTAGCAGAGCCCTGCCCAGTGCCCACAGAAGTTTACTTAAACTCTATAATTATTTTATCTTCATTTATCTACAGACCAACATTTACAGTATAGATTCTCTTTCACATTTGACCTATTTCCCTGAGTTGGATTAATAAAGTTGTTGATCAATTGATTGACTGACTGAATGATGGTGGTTCATGTACTGTATGCATAGGCTAGTGACAATGAATAGATACCAGGGGAGAAATCAAACTAGGCTACTCATACAGTAAATCCTCCTATTTCAGGGTGAAAAGTTTGGCTGTCAGCTAAAGGTGACTAGTCGGTATTAATACAGTATTGTGACTAGCTTTTCGGATGTTAGGTAGTAAAGATCTGAATGTATATCAACCTAAAAGCTAACATCTCCCCACTGTCATAACGAGATGGGTCCATGCTACTGTAACGTTATATCAATTCGAGAAAAACTAGCTACTGTACAGTAGTTAGAAATGGCTGCAGGCCAATTCTAGATTCTATTCACAGATCGTAGTGTTTGCTAGCTAGCTAGCGCTAAGCTAACACTGATTCAATGTCACCATACAATATGCTTGAACCAAATTAAAACTTAACGCCCACACGTATAGTGACGCAGCTGCAGCTATCATGTTGTTTTGTTTAGTGTACTGTACAATAACGTAACGAACGTAACGAACTCTGATAGGGCACATACTGTAGGTTGGCGTTAACCAGACAGTATATAACGCATCCGAGATATAAACGTTATGAATATAGCCACGTTATAAACAAACTAACGCTGGTGATCCGTATGGAAACATTGTTACTCGAAATGGTTAAAAGTTATATCAATTTGGTCATTCTGTAGCATTTTACTGCCATATAACATAACTAGCAGCTATGTTAGTAAGCCACATAGGACAACTAGCGCTGAACCGGAAGAACAAATACGTTTGCGTGGACTGTGACCCCGCAGCTTGAAACTGCTGCAACAGTGAGAGACACATTATGGTACTATGAGGGCCCCTAGTGGTTGAATGCCATTATTCACATCTCAAACCATCTCAAAAACGTCACCGCATCGTCAAGCACAAGGTAATGAAAAAAATCTGTCACGACGGGAGTGGCTGCATCTGTAGATAGCAGCTCCAATCGTTTTTAGGCCCACCTGGTATATTCTGAACTCATTTCATTACTGATACTATATATAGTGTCCATCATAAATCAACAGTGCTTTGTTGATGATTGTGTAAAACAACTTGGAACGGTAGATGTTGAGGTTGTTTTGGCTGTTATGTAACAGTAACATTGGAACACGGAGTTTGACACTATGGATCAAGTTAGTGTATATCTAATCAAAGTTGCTTTTTTAACCTACCTGCTTCACCAACGATTTCGGCAATCTGCCTCCACGCTTTATCCCGTTCTGAGTTGTTGTGGTAGGCTCGGAGCTGAGGGTCATACAAAACTGGGAAGTTGCAAACTGCGACGATAAGTTTTTCCTCCATGTTTGCGCGTCTCTCTTTCAGAATTGGCGGGCAGAGAGCAGAGCATGGGTAGAGAGGAAGCGGAAGAGGACAAGTTTATTTTTTATACACCCATGGTAGGACCTAGGACGAGCTCAATTGGCTAGCTTAGATTTCTGTCAAACTCCGCCCCGCCCCCTCTGTCGCTGGCTGTCGCGTAGCAGGCTTGCTACGTGCCGCTTGGTCTCCCAGCATGCTTTGCGAGGCGTCGAGCAGCATGTTCCAATACAAAGTGGATGGGCAGCAGCGTCAGCCCGCGTCAAATGACGCGTAGATGTGGCTGCACCGTAATCAGCTGTGAGCCCCGCGCGCGCTGTGTGTGTGTGTGTGTGTGTGTGTGTGTGTGTGTGTGTGTGTGCGTTTGTGTGTATAAGTTGGTAACAGCTTAATAACAGTGACTTGTGTTCCAGTCTGGCTCAATATTGTGTTTCACATCATACAATGTTCATCTGTTGTGTTTCTGTGTCTCATTGCCTTTAGTTTTTAAATGGAACCTGTCAGAGTTTCCTGCAGCACAACACTTTATTTGGTCTGTTTTTAAGGTTTTGACAAAAGGTTTATTTATGTGAACATGAATGTGGTAAAAACCTACAATCAACCATTTCTTAAAATCACTTGTAAAATATCTTCATAACCACTAAGAATGATTGTTATTGTGAAACAGGTGTTTTAGATGAGAAGCTGCTGCTGTATTGAGTCTTGTTGTCTCATCAGATGCCTGTGAACTCACACTGGACACAAACACAGCAGAGAGACACCTCCTCCTGTCTAAAGACAACAGAAAGGTGACGTGTGTGAGAGAGAAGCAGCCATATCCTGATCACCCAGAGAGATTTGACTGCTGGCCTCAGCTGCTGTGTAGAGATGGTCTGACTGGTCGCTGTTATTGGGAGGTGGAGAGGAAAGGAATGGTTGATATAGGAGTGACTTACAGAGGAATCAGCAGAGGAGTGGGTGCTGACAGCAGGCTTGGAGGGAATGAAAAGTCCTGGAGTCTGTTCTGCTCTGATGATAGTTACTCTGCCTGGCACAATAACAGAGTCAGAGACATACGTCTCCCCTCCTCTCGCTCTAACAGAGTCGCAGTGTATCTTGACTGGCCTGCTGGCTCTCTGTCCTTCTACACAGTTTCCTCTGACACACTGACTCACCTCCACACCTTCTACTCAACCTTCACTGAAAAACTCTACCCTGGGTTTAGGCTGTATGATGATGCCTCAGTGTCTCTGTGTTAGATAGAGGAGTGAGAGAGAAACTGTCAGATAGAGGAGGGAGAGAGAAACACTGAGACCAAACACAGCTGCTACATGATGTGAAGGTTTAGGCATGCAGTGTGTGTGTGTGTGTGTGTGTGTGTGTGTGCTGCCTGTTTCTCTGATTCCTCAGTGTCGCTGTGTCAGATAGATGGAGAAACACACAGAAACACAGCTGCTGAGATGATGCTTCACTCTGTACAGGATCACACACACACACACACACACACACACACACACACACACACACACACACACACACACACACACACACAGTTATGACAAGTCAAGACATAGAAAAGCTCGTCCATATGTTTAGATCACATGACAGGAAGCAGCTAGAAGTGAAAAGCTGCCTCTAGAATTCTGACACAAACTAATCTGAACACAAAGCCTCAATTCTCAGCTCCCTGCATTGACTCCAGTGGTGAACGTGAACGCACACATGCAGGTTTGTGTGTGTGTGTGTCTAAAAACTCCCTTCACATGTCACTGGCTGCACCTTATGCTAACCTATAGATAGATAGATAGATAGATGGATAGATAGTGACAGAGAGATAGAGAGAGACACACAGAGAGATAGACACACAAAGGGATAGAGAGAACATGTGGTCAGTGTTTGACAGGTGAGCTCAACAGAGATGCACTTCCTCCTACAATGTAAAACCTTTGAAGAAACAAGGAATATTTACTTCAATAAGTTCAACTCTGTAATTCCAGACTTCAAAGAACTTAATGAGCTCCAAATTAAAAGTAGTCCTAAGAGAAGGAGACAGGGCTCATCTGTCTGTCCAATATGTCTCAACATGCCACAACCTGAGGGACAGTGAGTGACCTACACACACTGATGTGTATCAATCTCAATGTTTCATAATTAATGTGTATTATGATTATGATTATTATTGCATTGTATGTTTTGTTTTACTGTATTGTATTATTCATGAGGAGTGATGGTAATGTTGAATGTGATTGTTTCTTCATGCTTTGGCAATATTGTTGTTATGACATTCATGCCAATAAAGCTATTTGAATTTTAAACATTTGAATTTGAGAGAGACACAGAGAGAGACACACACACACACACACACACACACACACACACAGAGAGAGAGAGAGAGAGAGAGAGACAGAGACACAGAGAGAGAGAGAGAAGGGTCATGGAGGAGGCTTGTGAGGCTTGTTGTTGCTGCTGTGATGTTGAGCAGAATCTCTGGTCTGAGTCAGAGCACAGACAGGATGCTGAGGCACAATAAACTCATGTATTTCTTATGTACAAACTGTTGTTTTCTTCATTGGATGTAAATACATGGAAATTATTTTTACTGTATTCTACCTTCTTTATCATATATTTTTTTGATTTAAAATTACTACTTTTTTCACTGTTTCAATTTATGCTGTACATTGAGGAATTAAACGTGTTGAAAATGTCTACATGTGTTGTGTCTTTACAGTTTTTCTCCAAACGTTTAAACACATTTACAATAACTGTGGCTCAGTTTGTCAAAACTCTAAACTGAAAAGAGTTTGTCAAAACTCCACAAATCTCTTATAAAGTGACACAACACTCAAAACAATGTTCTCTCTTCTCAAAAGGGATTCTTTCCACCAAAACAAAACACACAGCTATGATATGTTAATGTCTTGCACAGCATCTACTACACACTGGTGTGATCAATTAAAACACTACCATCAAAATAGTCTTAATGTATGTTCTGGCTTCATGAGACCATGTTACATATTCAAATGCATACAATTGTGTGGAAATAGTTTCCTTTCCTCATTTTGGTAAAGTGTAGTGTTTTGCCCTAAAATAGCATTTACTGTTGATACAACACAAATGTTACCTGTTTTAACAAAACTCAGTAATTTCACTAATACAATAGAAGTGTCCTGCCCATTGAAACTGAGGGGGCAGTTGCATTTTTCTGAGAGAAAAAAAGAAAGAAAATGCAAAATTCATGGCAGCTAGTAGTAGAGCATCAATCCCCCTTTCAAACATGTGAAAATGAAATGTTCATGAAATGTTATTTATTATAGGTGTTTTGAAGTGACTGCACACACCAGACGATTCATTCAAAGCAACTTTACTTCCTGGAACACATTCTTAAGTACAGTCTAGAGCGCCCTCCATAGGCATCATATAGAACCACATATCAACACATCTCCCTTTTTTCCAATAAGACAGAAGACTGTATAACTCAAGGGCTATGTCCCTATAACTGGAAAGTAACATAAATTAACTGTGTCACTTGTAACTGAGCTATGACTGTATAGCTAGGAAGTATAATAGTTGTATTTAACCCAGCAACAAGCGGTCCAAATAGCTGGCCAAACCTCCTGGATTGGCCAGGTGTTATGCTGTGTATAATGGTTTGGACCCAGGAGCAGAGACGACAGAGTCAGGAGTCAAAAATACTTGTCTTTTACTTGAGACTTTGAACACAGGAACAAAATAAACAATAACAGCAATTAAGCCTAAAGCTAATTCTAGCCTATACAGTAGTCGAAGACCGACGAATAAACTAATATCTTGAGACAGATGAATTAGGAGCTCAGTCCAGCATAAAGTTCAATGAGGTTCATCCAGAGAGTCTCGAACCGGAGTAGCCAGAACACAGCAGCAGCTTGGCAACGATCAGCACTGGAGTCTGCAAGCAGAAGAGGTTATAAAGGCTGCCAACCAGGTGCAAACTATCACAGTAATTAAGCGAGTGATGTCATGGCCTTTCCCTATAGGCTAGTTTCTCCCGCCGCTGTTATGACCTCTGTTCAGCACCCTGGATAGCAACGGCCCGGCGCATCCTGGTTGCCAGCGCTCCGGCTGCTTCAGCACCCCGGATAGCCCCTTGACCACTGCTTGATGCCTCCTCCCTGAGTCGCGCTCCCAAGGGTGTGTCAGAATCCCCCCCTCTAGGGGAGCCACCTGGCGACCCAACGGCTTGTCCACGACGCCGAAAGTCTTGGATTAGGGTGCGGTCCACGATGTGCCGAGCCGGCACCCAGCTCCGCTCCTCCGGACCGTAGCCCTCCCAATCCACCAGGTATTGTGTACTGCGGCGCACCCAGCGTGAGTCCATTATCCTCCGGACCGTGTACACCGGACCCCCATCAACCCAACGAGGAGGAGGAGGGGGTGGGATAGGGGGGGACAAGGGACTAGACACCACAGGCTTTAGTAGGGACACATGGAAAACAGGGTGAATTTTCATTGACGCAGGCAGCACTAACCTGTACGAAACCGGCCCAATCTGTGCTTCAACCTCGAACGGACCCACGAAGCGTGGTGCTAGTTTTCTGCTCTCCACCCGTAGTGGAAGATCCTTGGCGGACAGCCATACCTTGTCTCCTGGCCGAAACCGTATCGATGGTCGCCGCCGTTTGTTTGCCTGCAGAGAATGTCTGCTCCTTGCTCGCAACAGAGCCGCCCGAGCCTCCCTCCATGTGTGTGCGCAGCGCCGCACAAAATCCGCCGCCGCCGGGACCCCTACCTCCGGCTCCTGGTCCGGAAATAACGGCGGCTGATAGCCTAGTTGACACTGGAAAGGAGACATGCCTGTAGAAGAGGACTGCAGAGTGTTATGAGCATACTCCGCCCACAGGAGTTGTGAACTCCAGGCCGAGGGGTTAGAGGCGACCAGACAGCGCAGCGTGGTTTCCAAGTCTTGATTGACTCTCTCCGTCTGTCCATTGGATTGAGGATGGTAACCAGAGGAGAGACTGGCAGTGGCTCCGAGAAGAGAACAGAACGCCTTCCAAAACTGGGAGGTGAACTGGGGACCCCGGTCCGACACGATATCCTGTGGAAGTCCATACACTCGGAAAACATTATTCATTATAAGTACAGCAGTCTCTCGTGCAGAAGGGAGCTTAGTTAAGGCAATAAATTGTGCCGCCTTGGAGAAACGGTCCACCACCACCAAGATGGCCGTTTTTCCTCCAGAACGGGGCAGGCCAGTGATAAAGTCTAATGAAATGTGGGACCAGGGCCGACGTGGGACAGGCAGCGGACACAGCAAACCTGCAGGCCGCTGACGCAGCGTTTTATTCTGGGAACAGGTGACACAGGCGGCCACGAAGATAGTCACATCCGGCCGGATTGTTGGCCACCAGAACTTACGAGCAATGAACTCTAATGTCCGTCTCTCCCCTGGATGCCCCACCAACCGTGACGCATGCCCCCACTCCAACACCCCGGCCCGTTTCTCAGGAGGCACATATAGCCGGTTGTGGGGGCAGTTCTTCGGACCTGGATCAGTCTGCTGCGCTGCTCTCACCTCGGTTTCGATTCCCCACAGAACCGGGGCGATGATTCGGGCTGGAACCAGGATGGGCTCAGGCTCTGCACCTTTGTCTGTAGGATCAAACTGGCGAGAGAGTGCATCTGCCTTTGTATTTTTGCTTCCTGGTCGGTACGACAATATAAATTCAAAACGATTGAAAAAGAGAGCCCACCTGGCTTGACGTGAGTTCAGCCGCCTTGCACTGCGGATGTAGGCCAGGTTTTTGTGATCCGTCCAGACCACAAACGGCTTCTCGGCCCCCTCAAGCCAGTGCCTCCACTGCTCCAGTGCCTCCTTTACGGCCAACAGCTCACGATTGCCCACGTCATAGTTGCTCTCCGCTGGACTCAGTCTCCTCGAGAAGAAAGCACATGGATGGAGCTTGTTGTCTGTGGGAGAGCGTTGGGACAGGATGGCCCCTACTCCCACCTCTGATGCATCTACCTCAACCACAAAAGGCAATGCTCGATCCGGGTGGGTGAGGACTGGACCTGTGGTAAACAACAGTTTTAATTTGGAGAATGCCTCTGCTGCCTGAGGGGCCCAGCGGAACCGGCCGGAGGCCTTCTTGGTGAGCGCATTCATGGGTGCTGCGATGGTGCTGAAACCTCTGATGAACCTGCGGTAGAAGTTGGCAAAACCCATAAAACGTTGGACATGTTTTATTGATGCAGGCTGAGGCCACTCCATTACAGCACGTACCTTTTCTGGATCCATCGTTGTTCCGGAGGGAGAGAGAATGTAGCCTAGGAAAGGGACTGTGGCAACATGAAAGTCACATTTCTCCAGCTTCACATATAGGTTGTTCTGTAATAGTCTTTTTAACACTCGGCGCACATGCTGAACATGTTCCTGAGGAGACTGGGAAAAAATCTAAATATCGTCCAAATAAACAAAAACAAACCTGTTCAGCATGTCTCGTAGAACGTCATTAATGAGAGCCTGGAAGACTGCTGGTGCGTTGGAAAGGCCGAATGGCATCACTAAATACTCGTAGTGCCCTGTGGGGGTTATGAAACCAGTTTTCCACTCGTCCCCCTCCCGGATCCGAATGAGGTTGTAAGCACTACGTAGATCAATCTTGGTGAAGATGGTAGCCCCCCGAAGCTGTTCGAAAGCAGAGCCTAGCAGAGGCAGAGGATAACCGTTTTTTACAGTTACATCATTCAGTCGTCTATAGTCTATACAGGGCCGAAGCGAGCCATCCTTTTTTCCCACAAAGAAAAACCCCGCTGAAGCAGGCGAGGTTGAAGCTCGGATAAACCCCATCTCCAGGGCTTCCTTTATGTAGCTTTCCATAGCTAACGTCTCTGGGGCAGAAAGGGAATATAAATGTCCCTTGGGTGGACTAGCTCCATCTACCAGTTTGATCTCACAATCGTAGGGCCTATGAGGTGGCAACACTGTGGCTCGGCCTTTACTAAAAACCTCCTGGAGGTCCAAGTATTCAGACGGAACATTGTCCGTATTAACAGGTTTATTTTTATTTTCCACTATACACCGGGATGCTTCCTCAGGAGTCTTTAAACAAGAAAATTGACATAACGGGCCCCATTCCTCCACTTGACCTATGACCCAATCTAACCGGGGATTGTGCCTTACTAACCAGGGGTAGCCTAATACCAACGGAAAAGCCGGTGAGTCGGTAATATGGAAACTAATCTCCTCCCGGTGTTTCCCCTCTAGAATCAACGTAACAGGACTAGTAGCGTATCTGATCAGGGGACGTCCGTCTAAGGCTGTAATGTCCATTGCCTCCTCCAGCTGACGTGTGGGAACCCCCCACTGCCTAGCCCATTCTCGGTCCAGAAAGTTTCCCGCTGCTCCCGAGTCCACAAAAGCTTCTACCTGATGAGTATGAGAACCCCAGGAAATGGTGGCAGGCAAAATGATGCGGGCTTGAGGCGAGGAAGACACAGCGACCTGACCCGTCAGTAGCTTCCTTTTGACTGACGGGCCCCGTCTTTTACTGCCCGCTTTGGACAGTGGGCGATGAAATGACCAGTCTCCCCACAGTATAGGCAGCAGCCCTCCTTCATGCGACGGGCTCGCTCCTCCTGGGACAGCCTGGCTGCGCCGATCTGCATGGGCTCCTCCGTGGCGAGGACCGGCGTGGATGGGGTGAACCGAGCACTCTGTGGGCCCAGAAACGCTCCCCGGCTCCTCTTCTCCTGTCGTCGTTCCCGAATTCGATTGTCCACACGAATAGCTATTTTAATAAGCTCCTCCAAGTCGTCTTGTTGCTCCCGTGCCGCTAACTCGTCCTTGATCTCCTCAGAGAGTCCCTGCTGAAAAGCAGTCAGGAGAGAGGCCACATTCCATCCGCTCTCGACAGCAAGCGTACGAAACTTTACTGTGTACTCTGCCACAGTCCCGCCTCCCTGACGTAGAGCATAAAGTATTTTAGCTGCTTCCTGGCCTGTAACTGGGTGATCAAAAACCCGGCGTAATTCAGCCTTAAAAGTCTGGAAGTTCTGACAGGCCGAATTATGCTGTTCCCATAGGGCCGTGGCCCAGGCTAATGGAGGTCCAGTTAACAGTTGAGAAACAAACGCTATTTTTGCCAATTAATTTGAAAATTTCACTGGCTGTGCCTCTATGGCTAATTCACACTGCAGCAAAAAGGATCGGCATGTCTCTGGATTGCCTGAGTATTTCTCAGGGGGGGGCAGATTCGGCTCAGAGAAGCGGACTGGAGCGGACGGAGTGCTGGAGACAGGAGCAGAGGGACTCGGAGCTGGAGCGGCCATGGCTTGCAGATTGGCGGTGAGCGTGGTAAGTGCTCCTCTCATCTCCTGCTGGTGGACTCCGATCTGCTGGATCTGTCGGAGAGCAGGAGCAATCCCCTCCATAGATTGCGAGAGTACCCGGATCTTTGTCTCTAGTGATCCAATATGGACTTGTTGCTCACCCAAAGTTTGTGTCTGCATGGCAAATGCAGCGCGCCACTGTTCCGCCTCTGCTGGGTCCATTTTCTGGCTGATCGTTCTGTTATGCTGTGTATAATGGTTTGGACCCAGGAGCAGAGACGACAGAGTCAGGAGTCAAAAATACTTGTCTTTTACTTGAGACTTTGAACACAGGAACAAAATAAACAATAACAGCAATTAAGTCTAAAGCTAATTCTAGCCTATACAGTAGTCGAAGACCGACGAATAAACTAATATCTTGAGACAGATGAATTAGGAGCTCAGTCCAGCATAAAGTTCAGTGAGGTCCATCCAGAGAGTCTCGAACCGGAGTAGCCAGAACACAGCAGCAGCTTGGCAACGATCAGCACTGGAGTCTGCAAGCAGAAGAGGTTATAAAGGCTGCCAACCAGGTGCAAACTATCACAGTAATTAAGCGAGTGATGTCATGGCCTTTCCCTATAGGCTAGTTTCTCCCGCCGCTGTTATGAGCGCGGGACCTCTGTTCAGCACCCTGGACAGCAACGGCCCGGCGCGTCCTGGTTGCCAGCGCTCCGGCTGCTTCAGCACCCCGGATAGCCCCTTGACCACTGCTTGATGCCTCCTCCCTGAGTCGCGCTCCCAAGGGTGTGTCACTGTAGGTAGGTTCTGCCAGAGGTTTTTTTTGAGGATTCTGGCTTATCTTTCAAGACCCGAGGATTCTTTTCTGCTAAGATTTTGTGAACACACAATACCTCAAAAGAACTAATATAATGTGTGCTTTCTCTGTCTAAAAGAGTTAGTTTGTAGAGTTAGTAGTTATGTAAGCATTAGCAGTTGAATACAGCATGGTTTCAGCGTCTGAAAAATTATTCAGAGATAAACGGCTTTTTGTGAAATTCGATAGAACAGTCACTTTAACCATTCATTTTTGGCATCAGTAAGACGTCAGACATCTAAACAATAGTTTTGAACAGTAATTTCCTCCATAACAGCAGGAAACCCCCCTCTGCTTCCAACTCCTCCCTCCGTGGGCATTCTCCTCCGCCCTCCTTGGCTCTGCAGCGGGTCTGTGACAAACGAGTTGCTGCTGCCTGGCAGTCTGGATGGGGCTCGCTGGATGGGTTTCGCTCGTTTCTTGGTGGTCCGGTTGAGAGCTCTGATGAAGCTCTTGCGATTCTGGGCTTATTTATGGTGCGTGTTTCAAAGTGTGCATCCAGTCTATTCTTGGAACCCCCCACCGTTGCCACCGCTGTGCGTCAGCGCGAAAGTGAAAGCGTTTTCGCCATCCATTTTACTGTATGAGGCTTCCTCGCGCTTTTCCCTCCAGTTTTGGCTCGCCTCTTTCTACTGTGGAGAGACATGTCGCCACTCAGTGGGTCGGTAAAATAGATTATACACATTCAATACCTCCAATTCTGGTATAGGAGACGTAAAAGGGTTAGATCAACGTCCCACCGTCAAAAAAAAAAAAACGATTTTTTTTACGTAAAAACACGTCATTGGCAGTGAACCGTTGGATTTTGTTTGACGTAAAAACACGTCATTGGCAGTGAACGTGTTAAAATACTGAACACCACGTTGTCATATTTGACATATGTCTTCATTGTAGACAGTTTATCGCTGAATGTGTCATTACATTATAAATATCTTACCTGAATAAGCTCAAATGCTGTTAGAGGATTATCACACCGAGTCTGGAGCCCTTTCTGCCGGCCAGGCAGCAGCTCGTAGGCACCCTGCCTTTTAGAGCGCGAGCACGAGCTGCTGTGTGCTCAGGCAGCGGGGACGCGCGGGCGGAGCTCTTCACATGGACGTCTGACACTGCCCTGCGCTGCAGTAACTTTTAACACGTTGAGTGCCATAGCCGAGATATCTCGTCTTACATAATCCAACGGTTAAGTGCCATAGACGAGCTATCTCGTCTTACATAAACATTTTTTTTTTTTGACGGTGGGACATCAATCAACTGCTTTTACGTCTTCTATATCACTATCGGAGGAAGAGAATGTGTATAATCTATTTTACCGACCACTAAGTGGCGACAGTTCTCTCCAGACAGAGACAGAGAGAAAGCCACAGCCACGGGACCCGTGGACCAAAAGCAGCCGCCTCCCGCGGAAATGGCTTGGCGATTTTACAGTCAGAAACGAACGAGCCTCATTCTCATACTGTAGGCGGGGACGCTTCGCGCTGCTGCGGTGGGGGGTTCCAGAAATGGACTGGGTGAGCAGCATAAAGCCTAGAGTCGCACGGGGCTTCATCGGGGCTATCAAACCCAAGAGACAGTGAGACCTATCCACACTCGCTGCCAGGGAGAGAGGCTGCTCTAACTCGCTGCTCAAACTCCCAGCAGCAGAGCACTCCGCAGCACAGACGGAGGGAGGAGTTTGGAGACACACACACACTCTCTCTCTCTCTCTCTCTCTAAACACTCAAGCCCTGAACCCTCAGTCCCTCTAATGGCCGCCATCTGAAAGTGGTTGAGTCATCAAGTGTGGAAGGGATCCACATTGGATAAATAAGAGGATTGGGACAGCAGAGCCCTTTGCACTTGACAAGATGATGTTGACTCTGGCACGTTTGGGGTTCGCTATATATTGTTTATTGTAAAGACGCTTTGAGGAATAGACTCCCTGATGAGTCTGTTCTCATCCAGGCTCTGGCTCCGAGTGGACAACAGGTCATTTAAAAATAAATGTAGCCTACTGCAAAATCTGCAATCTGCAACATGTGTAATTATAATTAAAATAAGCATACTAATGACATGTCACCCAACATTATACACAATGTCAATACTGTACAATAGCCTACAGATTCGGTAAAACTATTTCTCATTCATCAAAAAAGTTGTGGATTGCAATTGTAATAGAAAAGATCGATGATTATTCTAGGATTGTGTAAAATAACTACTTGCATAATATTTTTGTCTAATCTGAAATCCCTATTAATGTAATGTTTCATTGTCAATTAAGGCATTCCAGCGCACTCGCAAACGTTTCGTTTCGCGCGTGTGTTCTTTTATTTTTTTGACAGATATTTGCAGCCTTCCCCGTTTTATACGTCACAACGCTATGCATTGTGGGCAATTCCCTTTCCGTAAGTGGCCATAGCTGCTCCCTTACGGTAAGGGGGCAGAAAGGGCTCACTCCGAGCCCTCATTCACTTTGCGATTTCACTGTGGGACATCCCTAAGCCCTCACTCCCTTCACGTGAACGCGCCTCTAAGGGCTTGAGGCAGTAAGGGGGCGGATTGGAATTGGGCCAGCATGTGAGTTCTTTATGGACTGTCCATGGCCACACGCAACACACGCCATGATTGGCCAAAGCCCAATCCAGTCCCCAGAATTGTCAAATAAAATCATCGACATGATACTATGACCCGCCTCTCAACCTGTCATCTTAGACAAACAGTCTGAAACAGACTCATTATGGAGCCACACACACACACACACGCACGCACGCACGCACGCACACACACACACACACACACACACACACACTGATGAATCAACATGAATCAAACTAAGAGTGAAGCCACTTCTACTCCTCCACTCTCCCACAATGTCTCTTTCTCTCTGTATCTCCCTCTCTCTTTCTCTCTCCCCCTCTCTCTTTCTTTATCTATTTCTCTCCCTCGTTCTTTCTCCCCTCACTCTCTTTGTTTCCCTCTCTCTATCTCTCTCTGTCTCTCCCTCTGTCTCTCTCTCTTTCTCTCCCTCTCTGCCTTCCTCTCTTTCTCTCCCTCTGTCTCCCTTTTTCTCCCTCTCTGCCTTCCTCTCTTTCTCTCCCTCTGTCTCTCTTTCTCTCCCTCTCTGCCTTCCTCTCTTTCTCTCCCTCTGTCTCTCTTTTTCTCTCTCCCTCCCTCTCTCTCTCCCCCTCTTTCTCCCCTCTCTCTTACTCTCCCTGTCTCTCTCTCCCTCCCTCTCTCCCTCTCTCTATCTTTCTCCCTCCCTCTCTTTCTCTCCCTCGTTCTTTCTCGCTCTCTTTCTCCCCTCACTCTTTCTTTCCCTCTCTCTTACTCTCTCTCTCTCCCTCTCTCTATTTCTTTCTTTATCTACCTCTTTCCCTCCACCCACCCTCTCTCTTCCTCTCTCTCTCTCTCTCTCTCTCTCTGTGCGCATGTGCGAGAGTGGAGTGTTTGCTGGAGTGACTGAGATTTCTACGAACGAGTGAGTTTCTAACTTTTCTATTTTTCGGTTTATGGTGTTATACGTCTTTAGTTTGTTGTTTAGTGGCGTTAGTTTATTTTTGGGGGTTGACTGGGGTAGGCAACTGGGCATTATGCCCGTTGCCAATAGTCATGTGGAGCTGGAGTCGCTCACACGCCGACACGCTGTTAAAATAGTAGCGAATGTCGGCATTTCAGTAGAGGAAGCAAGCCTCGCTGTTGGAGAGGTTGTGGGATTTGAAGGTATCAAATCTGCGTCCCGCATGAACGGCGCTATTGTCATTTTTCTGGATGATGTGGCCAAAGTTGAGAAGGTTGTTGAACATGGCGTTGTGGTTCGTGACACTTTCACACCTGTTCTCCCACTGGTGAATCCGGCGAAGAAGGTCGTTATTTCAAACGCACCTCCGTTCATTAAAAGTGAAGATTTGGCCAAAGAATTGGTGCGCTATGGGCAACTGGTGTCTCCGATTAAAATGGTTATGCTGGGGTGCAAGTCGCCTAAACTAAAGCATGTTGTGTGTCACAGAAGACAGGTGTTTATGATTCTCAAAGACAACACGAGGGATTTAAACCTGTCTTTCAGTTTCAAAGTTGATGGGTTTAATTATGTAGTATTTGTGACTTCTGAAAATATGAAATGTTTCGGCTGTGGGGCAGAGGGGCATTTGATTCGGTCTTGTCCTGATGCTGGGAGACGGGCCGGGTCGGGCCCGAGCCGTTGGTCTGAGGGGGGAGGGGAGGGTACTAGTAAGCGCCAGGCGACTGATGATGAGAACCGGGCCGGCCCAAGCCGTTCATCTGAGCGGGATGCAGCGGCCGCGAATCTCGAGGCTGAGGGGGCTGGGGAACAGAGTAATAGTAATGGCCAACCGGCTGCGCAGGCCGAGGAGCCTGCAGGCGCGTCTGTTACACCTGGCGCCCCTGAAAAATCTAACGCAAATGATGCACCTGTTGTGACTGATAAATCGATACCTGCTGAATCAGGCTTGCTTGAGGTGCAGGAGGAGAAGGAGCCAGATGCAGATATTGAGAGTGAAGAAAAAAGTGAGGATGAATCAGCTGTTCAGCCTCAAATCAGTGGGAAAGCAAAGACTAAGAAGGGAGGGAAGAGAAAAAACAAAACACATGGAATGAAGGAAGGGTGCAGTGAGAATGGTGAAAAAGGTGAAAGTGTGGCGAGTGATGAGGTGATGGATGAAAGTATGTCTGGGGAGTCAAGTCAAAATAACACGAGTAAAAGGAAGATGAATGAAAATGAGCAGAGTGATGTTCAGGCAAAAAAAGTAATGGGAGGAGGGTCAGAGGAGGAAGAGGAAGGTGTGTGGACACCTTCACAGGAGGATGAGACAACTTTTTATCCTCTGCAGAAAATACAGCAATTTCTTACGGATACTAAATTTAAAAGCTTCAAAATTGAAGATTTTTTCTCTGATGTGAGAGGGTTTATCGGGTCTGTGAGACAGTGGAAGAGGAGGAGAATGCTTTCACTATACAAGAAATCTATAGGCTCAACAAGCTAGTGACTAATGCCAGAGTTCAACTAACTCAGAATGTTGATTAGGTCAGACATGATTATCCATACATTATTTTTGTGTTTTTTTGTTTTTGTGACAAGCCTCTTCTTTTCCATGGGGGATCTAAAAATAGGTTCTTTAAATATTAACGGTGCAAGGAGTGATGTGAAAAGAGCCTCTCTTTTTAAGTTGGTAGAGGTTAAGAAATTAGACGTGTTGTTTTTACAAGAAGTTCACAGTGACGCTGAAAATGAAAGTGAGTGGAGAAAAGAGTGGCATGGAGAGATCATTCTGAGTCACAAGTCATCGACTAGTGGGGGAGTTGGTGTGCTGTTTTCAAAGGGTTTTAGTCCCTGTTCTTTTGAGGTAGAAGAAGTGATGCGTGGTCATATTCTGAAAGTTGAAGTGAATTATGAAAAGGTAAAAATGATTTTTATAAATGTCTATTCCCCGGTGTTGAGAAGTGAAAGGATTAATTTTTTGAATGTTTTGTGTGATGTTCTTCATAAGTGTGCAGATGATTTTTTGTTTTTGGGGGGTGATTTTAACTGCACAGAAAATGCCCAGTTAGACAGAAATCATCTAGAACCACACCCTGAATTTGCTACCAGGCTCAAGCGCCTAATTGAAACATACGATTTGAAGGATGTTTGGAGAGGGTTTAATGGGAATGTTAGGCAGTACACTTGGAGTCATTGCAGGGATAATTATTTGTCATTGGCCAGGCTTGATCGCTTTTATTGTTTTAAGCATCATTTTGGTATTTTCAAAGCATGTCAAATAACTCCTGTTGGTTTGTCTAATCATTGTCTCGTTCAGTGCAATGTTTATATACGAAACGTGAAGGTACGCAGTGCGTATTGGCATTTTAACACGGGTCTGCTACATGATAAATCTTTTAAAGAGGCTTTTGGTGTTTTATGGGTTTCACATGATGAATAAACCCACTTTTTCTTCAGTACAGCGATGGTGGGACTTTGGAAAAGTTTTGATAAAACAATTGTGTCAAAAGTATACTCGCAATGTCACAAAGCACATTACCCGGTCTCTTCAAGACCTTGAGATTGAAGTAGTAGAATTACAAGACTTGGTGGATTCTACAGGTAAAAAAGGGCATGTTGAAGCCCTCAAATCTAAGAAGGCTGCCTTAGCCAACCTGTTGGGCGTCACAGCCCAGGGGGCACTGGTCCGCTCTCGCTTCATGAACGCTTCTCAGATGGATGCTCCCTCGCAGTTCTTTTTCAGTTTGGAGAGAAAGAATGGTCAGAGGAAAATCATTCACTCTTTACGGTCTGAGAATGGATCCACGATTAAGGAAACTCCTGAGATGCGGAGGTATGCCACCTCCTTCTACCAGGAACTATTTAAGGAGGAATATGTGGAGGATTTAGAGTTGGCTGAATCATTTTATGCTGGACTGCCGCAGGTGGATGATGACACAAATGAAGTGTTGGATGCAGAACTGTCATTGGGTGAACTTTATACTGCTCTAATGAGCTTGGAAAATAGAAAAGCACCTGGTATTGATGGACTACATACCCAGTCATCACCATGTCTTGAGATGTCTTAAGACGTGTCTTAAGACACATTTTTCAAGACATCTTAAGACGTCTTGAAAATTGAAGACATGTCTATAAGACGCGTCTATAGACATGCGTCTTAAGATGTCTCGAGATGTCTTAAGATGTCTTGGAAATATCAACGTCCCAAGATGTCTTGAGATGTCTTAAGACACATTTTTCAAGACATCTTGAAAATTGAAGACATGTCTATAAGACGTGTCTATAGACATGCGTCTTAAGATGTCTCGAGATGTCTTAAGATGTCTTGGAAATATCAACGTCCCAAGATGTCTTGAGATCACATTATTGCTTTGTTTTTCCCTTTTTAATCCCTTAGTTTTTCATGCCATATATTTACTAATGTGCTTTATTTAGCACATTAGTAATATATGGGATGAAGAAGGATTAAAAAATGAAAAACAAAACAATGTGATCTCAAGACATCTTCCAACATTATCTCTTCCAACAGACACCGTTGGAAAGACACAGATGTAAAGTACTTTTCAACACAAGAGGCAACACATTTCCCACTTAGGGGGGAGGGTATTAAGAATAAATGGGGGGAAGAACTGAACTGTTGAACTGAATTGATATTGTAAATGTTATTAATGTATTCTTGCACTTCTCTTCTTATTGGAAAATAATTGATAACAAAAAAAGGATATGCAACACATTTCAACACATCTAAATAATCCAAAAAGGTTCATGACGTCTGACTTAGTTTTACAGTATTAGATATTTCATGTGAAAAGACGTTGTTTTTGTTTTTGTCATACCTGACAGTTTCGACTGCTTTGCTTCCTGCAGCCTTCTTCAGAGACGTCACGTGATGTTGCATATATACGTCACAGCAACATCACGTGACGTCTCTGAAGAAGGCTGCAGGAAGCAAAGCAGTCAAAACTGTCAGGTATGACAAAAACAAAAACGTCTTTTCACATGAAATATCTAATACTGTAACACAGTATTACAGTACTACATTATATTATTATTATAACAAAATAATAACAAGACATGTACAATGTAGTCATGAGTATGCAGCATTTTATTATTAAAAATTTATATAAAAAGCCTACATAGATACAACTCTGTAGATAAATGTACATTGTTCTGTAGTACAAAAAATAGCTACTGTATTGAGTGTGAGTGGAGAACGTACAGTTCTTACATGCTATAGTATCTGGAGAAGTTGTCCTATTTTCAGCAGCTTCACATTATTGGCCATTGGTACCAGTTGATTTTAGTCCCTATTCCAGCATGTTGTCTGGGTTGCCAAAAGTGGGAAACAAAGCGTTGCTCCCTCTTTGAATTCCTCACAGTCTGCAAGGGGTTCTTCTCTCTACTGGCTGCAACACCCTTCACACAGAAGCTGTGGATTATCTTAAAACAAAATACTTCCATATCCAAATCCTAATAGTCAACAGCAACATCGTGCATAAGAATATACATACTTGCGGATCAAGTTATTGTGGAGGTGAGGGGGTGGGTGGGACAGGTGAGGGGAAGGGGTGGGGCAGGGGCTGGTGGGCACAGTAGTCTGAACAGTGATGGCCACTGACAAAGAGGGGCGCCTGCGCCGTTGGGTGGTGGTGATCTTTCCTCTCAGCTTCCTCTTCTCTGCAACACAGAGCCAGCCTCCCTCATGCTTGTAGGGGTCCCCTCCTTCAGAACAACAAAAAGGAAACTCACTAACAGTAATAATAATAATAATAATAATAATAATAATAATAATAATAACCGCCTAGTAATGTATATGATGAACAGACTAGTAGAGATGCATTATTAATTTCACTCCAAATCAGTTTATAAATTCATACAATTTGATCACTTTCAGTTGCAGCACAAAATGCTGTCAAACAGACAGCAGACATAGCTAGCCAGGTGTCTTAAGACACTGTTGACAGACACTTACAAGTTGCAACCATAAAACTATGTTTTAAGTTAAAATAACTGAACAACACAAAACAAATCTTGCCAAACCAAAAGTGTATGCAGTTGCAGTCAACCCACCTTCATGACTACAAAATGTCATTCAAAATACAAACGTCACTGTTAAATAGCACTCAATCGCTAGCCGTTAGCGTACAGTGCTAACCTAGCTTATTCAGCTAAACGGACCATTGAAACACAGAAATGGCACACTAGAACATGAATAATGGTTTGGTTAGCTTACCTACATTACCATGGATAGATGTAGCTGCTCGGTGACACTTGACTCATCTTGAAAATAATAATATTATGTAGAAGTAAATCCACTGGCAACGCTGCTTCTGCCATCTACAATGGTGTACCAGCCGCCCGGTACGGGTGCAGCGCGAGCTCAGACCCAGCCGAGACAGCTTTCTGCATTCTTCTTCTTTGGAGTTGGCAACATTTGGCGGTTGGCAACATTAAAGTTGCATTACCGCCACCTACTGGATTGTAGCAGTTTCACAGTACAAACTATGCTTCCAAAAGGCTGTTGTAACTTTAACACACACACACACACACACACACACACACACACACACACACACACACACACACACACACACACACACACACACACACACACACACACACACACCCTTTTCACAACAACCATTTTGAGGTGGTAAAGCAGGAAGTAAAGCAGGTGTAACCATACCATTAATGATGGTTCCATTCCATTCAGGTGTCCCAGTGCCAGTAGCCCTCATCAATGTTATTGGTTACACCTGTTTTACTTCCTACTTTACCACCTCAAAATGGTTGCTGTGGAAAGGGCCTATGGGTCATGGTATGCATATATTTGGAATGTGTTACATATCAATATAATAATTAGTCCAATTTAAAAAAGGCAAAGTTATGTCTTAAGATATGCAGTGTCTTAAGACACAGGAAATGTCTTAAGATATTCAGTCTTGAAGACACAGAAAATCATATGTCTCAAGACGTGCACTTTCATGTCTTAAGACATAGAAAATGTCTTAAGATATTCAGTCTTGAAGACACAGAAAATCATATGTCTCAAGACGTGCACTTTCATGTCTTAAGACATAGAAAATGTCTTAAGATATTTAGTCTTGAAGACACAGAAAATCGTATGTCTCAAGACGTGCACTTTCATGTCTTAAGACATAGAAAATGTCTTAAGATATTCAGTCTTGAAGACACGGAAAATCGTATGTCTCAAGACGTGCACTTTCATGTCTTAAGACATAGAAAATGTGTCTTAAGATGTTCAATGTCTTCAAGACACAGAAAATCTATCTCTTATGTCTCAAGACGTGCACTTTCATGTCTTAAGACATGACTGCATGTCTTCAGTTTAAGTCTCAAGGTGTCTTGAGACATCTTGACCATACAAAATGTCTCAAGACATCTTGGTTTTGGTCACTAAGACATCTTAAGACGTCTCAAGACGATGGTGATGACTGGGTATGTACCTGTTGATTTCTATAAGTCTTTCTGGGCTGAGCTTGGTGAAGACCTGCTGGAAGTGATTCGTGTCAGTCTGCATAAAGGACACTTACCGCTGAGTTGCAGACGGGCGGTTGTTGCCGAAAAAGGGAGATCTACAGGATCTAAAGAACTGGAGGCCCGTGTCCTTGCTGTGTGGGGACTATAAAATCCTCTCTAAAGTTTTAGCCTCCAGGCTGAGAAAAGTGATGAGTGATATCATCCATGTTGACCAAACTTACTGTGTGCCCGGCAGGCTAATAAGTGATAATATCACGTTTATTCGGCATGTTTTGGACGTCTCAAGCTCACTAGGTATAGACACTGGTCTTATTTCTATAGACCAGGAAAAGGCTTTTGATCGGGTTGAACATCAATATCTGTGGCAAACCTTAAGTGCGTTTGGGTTCAGCCCGCATTTCATAGCCAAGATTCAGGTACTGTACCGTGATATTGCGAGTATACTGAAAATTAATGGTGGTTTGGCTGCACCTTTCAGTGTACGGAGGGGGGTGCGGCAAGGATGTTCTCTTTCTGGTATGTTGTACTCCTTGGCCATTGAGCCTATGCTTCACAAACTAAGAAATGAGCTCTCAGGTGTTTGTTTTCCAGGTTGTGTTTCGGCTGTAAAAATTTCGGCTTATGCAGATGATGTTATATTAATATTAAATAAACAGAGGGATATTGATGTTTTGGAGGGGAATGTTAACAATTTTAACAAACTTTCCTCTGCCAGAGTGAATTGGAAAAAGAGTGAAGCTGTGATGGTTGGAAAAGAGGTTATAAATAGTTTAGTTCTACCTGGGGGGCTAATTTGGAGGAAAGGGGGGTTTAAGTACTTGGGAGTGTTTTTGGGTGAGGAATCTGTGCTAGCAAAAAATTGGGAAAATGTCTTAGAAAAGGTGGAAGGCCGGCTTAAAAAATGGAAATGGCTAGTGCCAAGTATGTCTTATAGAGGGAGGGTGCTTGTTATAAATAATTTAGTGGCCTCGTCTTTATGGCACAGATTAACATGTGTGGATCCCCCGACAAATTTGTTTTCAAGAATTCAGGCTGTTCTGGTTGATTTTTTTTGGGACAAATTACACTGGATTCCTCAGGCTGTTCTTTTTCTTCCAAAAGAGGAAGGAGGACAAGGACTTATACATTTGGCCAGCAGAGGTGCTGCTTTTCGTCTCCAATTCATTCAAAGACTGTTGTATGGCCCCAAGGACCTGGTATGGAGACCCCTAGCGCACGTAATACTTGAACAGTTTCGTGGTTTGGGACTGCGTGAATCATTGTTTCTGATGGATTTAAAGTCAGTGACGTTTCGGACTTTGCCAACTTTCTACCGTGGAGTTATTACAGTTTGGAATATGTTGGTGAAGAGGAGGCTAACACAAAGTGACTCTTTATACTGGCTGTTGCGGGAGCCTGTGGTGCATGGAGGTCGTTTGGACACCCCCTGCTGGACAGGTTCTGCGGTTGAACAAAGGTTCTGGAATGCAGGGGTGATAACCTTTGGTTCTGTAGTGGACAATGCTGGACCTGAACTGGACAATGACGCGGCTCTGGCAACTAAACTTGGAGTGAGGTCTGTTAGGATCGTCGGCAAATTGCTTGAACACTGGAAACGATGCCTAACTGGTTATGAATGTTTTTTGTTGAATGGATACTGTAATGGGGTGATTGCGCCTCGTATTGATGATATGTTTCCTTGTTTAGGTATTTGTCCCAGATTTGATGACTGTACTGGTCCTTTTTTGGATGAGGAATGTCGTGAGTGTTTAAATTTGGAAGATGTATCAGGAAAAAGTCTGTATAAAATGATGGTGAAAGCTGTAAATAAGCATAAATTACATGGTCGGGTTGACACACCGTGGCGGAATCATTTACGTTTGGGGAGCGAGATCAAGCCTGCCTGGAGGGGTTTATATAAACCGCCATTGACAAAAAAGGTAGCAGATTTACAGTGGAGGGTGTTGCATGGGATAGTAGCAGTTAATGCTTTTGTCTCTGTAATCAATCAAGGTGTGAGTGATATGTGCCCTTTTTGTCCTTACAGAGAAACTGTTTTTCATTGTTACATGGAGTGCGGGCGTCTGGCACCACTTTTCATGTTGTTGGGGACTCTGTTCAGAAAAGCAGGAGAGTGTTTCTCAATGCAAACGTTTATTCTGGGTTTCAAATACAAAAAGTCTGCAAGTCACAAATGTCAACTCATGAATTTTATTTTAGGGCAGGCAAAGATGGCCGTTTATGTTAGCAGAAAAAATAAAGTTGATGACTTGATGGGCATTGATATAAGGTTACTGTTCACGCGGATGGTGAAAGCCAGAATAAGAATTGATTTCAATTATTATAAAGAAATGAAGGACATAGATCCGTTTACCATGATCTGGGCTTTTGGTGATGTGTTGTGTTCTGTAATTGAAGACGAGCTCATTTTTCCTGTGGAGTTGATGTGATTTATCTTTGAGTAGTTATGTCGATATCTGTCCGGAAGAGGTGTTGTGTTTTTTTTGGAGTCTTGAAAATAGCTTGTGTTTAGGCTGTTAAAATAAAGTACCCTTTTAAAAATCAAAAATCTCTTTCTCTCCCTCGTTCTTTCTCGCTCTCTTTCTCCCCTCACTCTTTCTTTCCCTCTCTCTTACTCTCTCTCTCTCCCTCTCTCTATTTCTTTCTTTATCTACCTCTTTCCCTCCACCCACCCTCTCTCTTCCTCTCTCTCTCTCTCTCTCTCTCTCTCTCTCAGTCAGCACGTGCGAGTCTGCAGATGGCAGTAAGCTCCTCCCACGCTGGCGTCTTTCCTCTGTCGTGGCTCGTGCTCGTGTGGCTGCAGGCAGCTCCGTTGTCTCGTGTCGCGTGCAGCGTCTCTCGGCTCCCTGCGCACCAGCTGTGCATCTCCATCAGCTGTGAGCCCCGCGCGCGCTGTGTGTGTGTGTGTGTGTGTGTGTGAATAAGTTGGTAACAGCTTAATAACAGTGTGTTGTGTTCCAGTCTGGCTCAATATTGTGTTTCACATCAAACAATGTTCATCTGTTGTGTTTCTGTGTCTCATTGCCTTTAGTTTTTAAATGGAACCTGTCAGAGTTTCCTGCAGCACAACACTTTATTTGGTCTGTTTTTAAGGTTTTGACAAAAGGTTTATTTATGTGAGCATGAATGTGGTAAAAACCTACAATCAACCATTTCTTAAAATCACTTGTAAAATATCTTCATAACCACTAAGAATGATTGTTATTGTGAAACACAGCCCAGGTGTTTTAGATGAGAAGCTGCTGCTGTATTGAGTCTTGTTGTCTCATCAGATGCCTGTGAACTCACACTGGATCCAAACACAGCATTCAGACACCTCCTCCTGTCTGAAGACAACAGAAAGGTGACGTGGGGAGAGGAGCAGCCATATCCTGATCACACAGAGAGATTTGACTACTGGAACCAGCTGCTGTGTAGAGATGGTCTGACTGGTCGCTGTTATTGGGAGGTGAAGAGGAAAGGAGAGGTTTATATAGGAGTGACTTACAGAGGAATCAGCAGGAGAGGAAAGGGTGTTGACAGCTGGCTTGGAGGGAATGAAAAGTCCTGGAGTCTGTTCTGCTCTGATGGTCGTTACTCTGCCTGGCACAATAACAGAGTCACAGACATACATCTCCCCTCCTCTCGCTCTAACAGAGTCGCAGTGCCTGCTGGCTCTCTGTCCTTCTACACAGTTTCCTCTGACACACTGACTCACATCCACACCTTCTACTCAACCTTCACTGACCCACTCTACCCTGGGTTTGGGCTCTGTGACTATGATGCCTCAGTGTCTCTGTGTTAGATAGAGGAGTGAGAGAGACACTGTCAGATAGAGGAGGGAGAGAGAAACTGTCAGATAGAGGAGAGAGAAACTGTCAGATAGAGGAGAGAGAAACTGTCAGATAGAGGAGAGAGAGAAACTGTCAGATAGAGGAGAGAGAGAGAAACTGTCAGATAGAGGAGGGAGAGAGAAACTGTCAGATAGAGGAGGGAGAGAGAAACTGTCAGATAGAGGAGGGAGAGAGAAACTGTCAGATAGAGGAGAGAGAGAGAAACTGTCAGATAGAGGAGGGAGAGAGAAACTGTCAGATAGAGGAGAGAGAGAGAAACTGTCAGATAGAGGAGAGAGAGAGAAACTGTCAGATAGAGGAGGGAGAGAGAAACTGTCAGATAGAGGAGAGAGAGAAACTGTCAGATAGAGGAGAGAGAGAGAAACTGTCAGATAGAGGAGAGAGAGAGAAACTGTCAGATAGGGGAGAGAGAGAGAAACTGTCAGATAGAGGAGGGAGAGAGAAACTGTCAGATAGAGGAGGGAGAGAGAAACTGTCAGATAGAGGAGAGAGAGAGAAACTGTCAGATAGAGGAGGGAGAGAGAAACTGTCAGATAGAGGAGGGAGAGAGAAACTGTCAGATAGAGGAGAGAGAGAGAAACTGTCAGATAGAGGAGAGAGAGAAACACACTGAGACAAAACACAGCTGCTGAGATGATGCTTCACTCTGTACAGGATCACACACACACACACACACACACACACACACACGACAGTTATGACAAGTCAAGACATAGAAAAGCTCGTCCATATGTTTAGATCACATGACAGGAAGCAGCTAGAAGTGAAAATCTGCCTCTAGAATTCTGACACAAACTAATCTGAACACAAAGCCTCAATTCTCAGCTCCCTGCATTGACTCCAGTGGTGAACGTGAACGCACACATGCAGGTTTGTGTGTGTGTGTCTAAAAACTCCCTTCACATGTCACTGGCTGCACCTTATGTTAACCTATATATAGATAGATAGATGGACAGATAGAGAGATAGATAGAGACACACAGAGAGATAGAGACACAGAGAGATAGAGAGAGAGATGTGGTCAGTGTTTGACAGCTGAGGTCAACAGAGATGCACTTCCTCCTACAATGTAAAACCTTTGAAGAAACAAGGAATATTGACTTCAATAAGTTCAACTCTGTAATTCCAGACTTCAAAGAACTGAATGAGCTCCAAATTAAAAGTAGTCCTAAGAGAAGGAGACAGGGCTCATCTGTCTGTCCAATATGTCTCAACATGCCACAACCTGAGGGACAGTGTGTCACGTATTACTGAAGAACCCAAATGCAGGAGAGACAACCAGGTAAGTGTCAAAGTCAATGGTATTTATTATAGGATTAGCAGGAAGGCTCTGGAGCTGGCTGGCAGGCTGGCAGGGAATCCTGAGAACACAGGGGGGAAAAAGGCGTCAGGCAGGCAGGTAAGCAGACGAACAAAAAGGCAACGGACGGCTGATAGTTCCACTAGAGACTGGCTGGTTTACAAACCGTTCTATGGCAATGTTCCAGCGATGACTGGTAGACCGAGAAGGATTCTTATAGTGGTGGTGATGATGATTGGGGATGACCAGCAGGTTTGCAGATTACCATGCTCAGCAGGTGTAGCCGATTCTCCTGATTAGCAGGCATCATGGATGTGGAGTTGTTACAGTACCCCCCCTCCGAGGGGCGCCTCCGGGCGACCCACCAGGCTTGTCCGGGTGCATCCTATGGAACTCCCGGACGACATCAGGATCCAGGATGTGACGGCGAGGGACCCAGCATCGTTCCTCTGGGCCATATCCCTCCCAGTCGACGAGGTATTGAATCCCGCGCCCACGGCGGCGAGAGTCCAGTAGACGATGGATGGTGTATGCGGGATGATCGTCGATCATCCGAGGAGGCGGGGGTGGAGGAGCTGGAGGAACTAGATGGCTGGTAGAGACAGGTTTAATGCGAGACACATGGAAAGAAGGATGGACCCGGAGAGTGCGGGGCAGCTTCAGACGGACCACTGCAGGGTTAATGATTTTGGTAATGGAGAAGGGACCAATAAATCTGGGAGACAGTTTTTTTGCGTCAGATTTTAAAGGTAGATCCTTTGTTGAGAGCCATACCTTGTCGCCCACCGAGTAGTTAGGCGCCGGGGTACGGTGGCGATCAGCTGATCGCTGGTACCGTTCAGAGGCTCTGAGCAGTGAAGCTCGTGCTCGGCGCCAGGTCCTGCGGCACCGACGGATGTGGGCTTGAACCGAAGGAACCAGGGTCTCCTCCTCCTGAGATGGAAACAAGGGAGGCTGATATCCATATAGGCATTGAAATGGTGACATACCGGTAGCTGATGATGGCAAGGTGTTGTGCGCGTATTCCACCCAGGGAAGTTGGGAGGACCAGGAGGATGGGTTAGACGACACAAGACAACGGAGTGCAGTCTCCAAATCTTGGTTGGCTCTCTCGGACTGGCCGTTGGATTGCGGATGAAACCCAGATGACAGGCTGACGGTAGCCCCAATGGCGGAGCAGAATGCCTTCCAGACAGCAGATGTAAACTGAGGGCCTCGATCGGAAACTAAGTCACTGGGAAGGCCGTGGACTCGGAAAACCTCCTTGACCATCAGATCCGCAGTCTCCCGGGCTGAAGGTAGTTTAGACAGAGGGATGAAATGCACAAATTTACTGAAGCGGTCAACAACAGTAAGTATGACAGAATTACCCTCTGAGACAGGCAGTCCCGTGACGAAATCCAAGGACAGGTGGGACCAGGGACGGCGAGGAATTGGCAGAGGACGCAGCAGCCCGGCACTGGGCTGAGTGGAGGATTTATTTTGGGCACACACAGGACAGGCAGAAACAAAAGATCTTATATCCTCCTTCAAGGAAGGCCACCAGAACCGTCTGCGGAGGAAGGCTAGGGTTTGAGTTACCCCAGGATGGCATGTGAGGCGGGAAGAGTGAGCCCACTCTAACACCCGAGTTACCATGGTGCCGGGAACAAACAGGCGACCTGGGGGACCGTTACCTGGGTCAGGCTGAGTCTGTTGTGCTTCTCTGACCTCTTTTTCTATGTTCCAGGTGACGGCAGCAACCACACAAGTTGACGGAATGATGGTGTCAGGTGGAGACTTGGACTCAGACTCCATTCCATGCAAACGAGAGAGCGCATCCGCCTTGATGTTCTTGGATCCGGGCCTGTAGGTCAGAGTAAAGTTAAAACGGCCCAAAAAGAGTGCCCACCTGGCCTGACGTGAGTTGAGTCGTTTTGCTGACTGTATGTACTCCAGGTTCTTATGGTCTGTCCAGACCACAAAAGGGAGTTCTGACCCCTCCAGCCAGTGCCTCCATTCTTCCAGCGCCAGTTTCACTGCCAGGAGCTCTCGATTTCCAACGTCATAGTTTCTCTCCGCTGGGGAGAGACGAAGAGACAGAAAGGCACATGGGTGCAGCTTACCGTCCTCTGAGGACCGTTGAGAAAGGATCGCCCCGATCCCAATTTCAGAGGCGTCCACCTCAACGACAAACTGCTTGGTCGGGTCTGGCTGAATCAGGATGGGAGCGGTGGTGAAGCGGTTCTTTAACTCCACGAAAGCGGCCTCTGCTATAGGTGTCCATATGAACCGTCTGGAGGTGGAGGTTAGAGTAGTTAGTGGGGCTGCAACATGGCTGTAATTGCGAATAAACTTTCTATAAAAGTTGGAAAAACCCAGAAACCTCTGTAGCTGCTTACGACCTGTGGGGCTGGGCCACTCCAGGACCGCGTTCACCTTTGCCTGGTCCATCTTAATCTGACCCTCGGCCACGATGTAGCCCAGGAAGGTGACTGAGGGAACGTGAAACTCACATTTTTCTGCTTTTACGAACAGGCGATTCTCCAGAAGCCGTTGGAGGACTTGGCGGACGTGCACAATATGTTCAGGGAGGTTTCTGGAAAATATTAGGATATCGTCCAAGTACACAAACACAATGCGGTCCAACATGTCCCGTAGGACATCATTTACCAAACTCTGGAAGACTGCAGGGGCATTGGTAAGGCCAAATGGCATGACCAAATACTCAAAGTGCCCCAAGTGGGTGTTGAAGGCAGTCTTCCATTCGTCGCCGTCTCGGATTCGGACCAGGTGGTAGGCATTGCGGAGGTCAAGTTTTGTGAAGACTGTCGTTCCCTGGAGAGAATCAAAGGCAGAGTGCATGAGAGGCAGAGGATATTTATTCTTGACAGTGATATTATTCAGACCTTTGTAGTCAATGCATGGCCGGAGGGACTTGTCCTTCTTTTCAACAAAAAAGAATCCTGCACCAAGAGGTGAAGATGACGGGCGGATGAGCCCTGCAGCCAAGGAGTCTTTGATATACCTCTCCATGGACTCCCGTTCCGGCCTGGAGATGTTATATAGGCGGCTGCTGGGAAGAGGCGCCCCAGGCAGCAGCTCTATAGGACAGTCATAGGGGCGATGGGGAGGCAGAGAAAGAGCTTGCTGTTTACTGAACACGGCTTGGAGGTCATGGTACTCGGGAGGTACCGTGGATAGGTCCAGGGGCTCAGAAGTCAGGACCTGACAAGGGACAGACTGAGGCAGAGCTGATTGCAGGCACAGAGTATGACAGTAAGGGCTCCAAGTTGCAATTTGGGCAGATGCCCAATCAATATGGGGACTGTGTTTTACAAGCCAGGGGTAGCCAAGTACAATGGGAACATATGGGGAATCCATGACAAAAAAAAACTTAACTTTTCTTGGTGGTTTCCCGACAGCAGGAGTTGCACTGGCTCAGTCTTTGAAGTTACTCGGGCAAGGAGACGGCCATCTAAGGCATTCGCTTCGAGAGGCTGATCCAGGCTCTCAGTGGCAAGACCTAGTTGCTTAACAACACGGGAATCCAAAAAACTTTGATCGGCACCAGAATCTATTAAAGCCAAAAAATCATGTGACTGACCTTTAACGGTGATGGTGGCATGCAGTTCTGGGCGGGAATGAGGCGTGAGAGGGCAGACTGTATGGCTCGCTAGGATTCCCCTCTTTCCCAACGAGCCTGTCAGTTTGATGGATGGTGAGGACAGGAGGCAAGGAAGTGACCGGGCTGGCCACAATACAGGCAGCTTTTGCTGGAGATACGGCGTTGCCGTTCCTCCGGGTCGAGGCGGAAACGGCCGAGCTGCATCGGCTCCGGAGCAGGAGAGAAATCCCGCCTCGGGAGATCTCGGCGAGCCTCGGCTTCAGTCGGGCGAGCTTGGTTGGTTGCGCTTGGCAACGGAGACGCACGGAGAGGATTGATGTTACCAGGAAGGCGGCGTGTTCTCTCTCTCCTCCGCTCACGGAGACGATTGTCGATCCGAATGGCCAAGGTGATTAATTCCTCCATATGGCGAGACTCAGGATAGGAGACCAGCTCGTCTTTTATGGATTCACACAGCCCATTAGAAAAACTAGCCTGGAGAGCCTCGCTGTTCCAACCACTCTCCGCGGACAAAGTGCAAAATTCCACCGAGTAGTCTGCCACACTACGGGAACCTTGACGGAGGGAAAGTAGTCTTTTGGAGGCATCTTTTCCCTGCACGGGATGATCAAAAACTTGCCGAAAAGCCATCATGAAATCGGTGTATGAGGAAGTGATGACCCGCGTCTCCCATACTGCTGCAGCCCAAGCCAGAGCGCTACCCATGAGAAGGGCCATGATGTAGGCTATCTTGGCTCTATCGGTGGAATAGGACAGAGGCTGCTGATCAAAAACGATTTCACATTGCATCAAAAAGGGCCGACACAATCCAAAATCCCCGTCATATTTATCCGGGGGCGGAACCCATGGTTCCTTAGCCAGAGTGGAAGACACAGTGGGAGACACCCGAGGGCCCGGGTTAGCGGGAGGAACAAGCGGGGGTTGCATTCCAGATACCTTGATGGCGAGATCACGGATGGCCTCGGTCATTCCCTGCAGGACATCGCTGTGCTGGGCGAGTACGGATTGCTGGTTGGCTACAGCCTGGCAGACAGCGGCCAGGTCTGTGATGGGATCACCTGCTGGGTTCAGCATGGCTGGAACATTCTGTCACGTATTACTGAAGAACCCAAATGCAGGAGAGACAACCAGGTAAGTGTCAAAGTCAATGGTATTTATTATAGGATTAGCAGGAAGGCTCTGGAGCTGGCTGGCAGGCTGGCAGGGAATCCTGAGAACACAGGGGGGAAAAAGGCGTCAGGCAGGCAGGTAAGCAGACGAACAAAAAGGCAACGGACGGCTGATAGTTCCACTAGAGACTGGCTGGTTTACAAACCGTTCTATGGCAATGTTCCAGCGATGACTGGTAGACCGAGAAGGATTCTTATAGTGGTGGTGATGATGATTGGGGATGACCAGCAGGTTTGCAGATTACCATGCTCAGCAGGTGTAGCCGATTCTCCTGATTAGCAGGCATCATGGATGTGGAGTTGTTACACAGTGAGTGACCTATACACACACACACACACACACACACATGGACACTGATGTGTCTCAATCTCAGTGTTTCATAATTAATGTGTATTATTATGATTATGATTATTATTGCATTGTATGTTTTGTTTTACTGTATTATTGTATTATTCATGAGGAGTGATGGTAATGTTGAATGTGATTGTTTCTTGATGCTTTGGCAATATTGTTGTTATGCCATTCATGTCAATAAAGCGATTAGAATTTGAAAAATTTGAATTAGACACACAGATAGAGATAGAGAGAGACACAGAGAGAGATAGAGACACAGAGAGAGATAGAGAGAGACAGAGAGAGAGAGAGACAGAGACACAGAGAGAGACACAGAGACACAGAGAGAGAGATAGACACAGAGAGAGACACACACACACACACACACACACACACACAGAGAGAGAGAGAGAGAGACAGAGAGAGAGAGAGAGAGAGAGACACAGAGAAGGGTCATGGAGGAGGCTTGTTGTTGCTGCTGTGATGTTGAGCAGAATCTCTGGTCTGAGTCAGAGCACAGACAGGATGCTGAGGCAACATAAACTCATGTCTTTCTTATGTACAAACTGTTTTCTTCATTGGATGTAAATACATTACAAAAATTATTTTGACTGTATTCTACGTTCTTTATCATATATCTTTTGAATTTAAAATTACTACTTTTTTCACTCAGTTTCAATTTATTCTACTGCTGTACATTGAGGAATTAAACGTGTTGAAAATGTCTACATGTGTTGTGTCTTTACAGTTTTTCTCCAAACGTTTAAACACATTTCCAATAACTGTGGCTCAGTTTGTCAAAACTCTAAACTGAAAAGAGTTTGTCAAAACTCCACAAATCTCTTATAAAGTGACACAACACTCAAAACCATGTTCTCTCTTCTCAAAACTGATTCTTTCCACCAAAACAAAACACACAGCTATGATATGTTGATGTGTTACACAGCATCAACTACACACTGGTGTGATCAATTAAATCACTACCATCAAAATAGTCTTCATGTATGTTCTGGCTTCATGTTACATATTCAAATGCATACAATTGTGTGGAAATAGTTTCCTTTCCTCATTTTGGTAAAGTGTAGTGTTTTGCCCTAAAATAGCATTTACTGTTGATACAACACAAATGTGACCTGTTTTAACAAAACTCAGTAATTTCACTGATACAATAGTTCAGGTCAGAAGTGTCATGTCCATTGAAACTGAGTGGGCAGTTGCATTTTTTGAGATAGAAAAAAAGAAAGAAAGAAAATGCAAAATCCATGGCAGTCATTAGTAGTAGAGCATCAATCCCCTTTTCAAACATGTGAAAATGAAATGTTCATGAAATGTTAGTTATTAGAGGTGTTTTGAAGTGACTGCACACACCAGACGATTCATTCAAAGCAACTTTACTTCCTGGAACACATTCTTAAGTACACAGTCTAGAGCGCCCTCCATAGGCATCATATAGAACCACATATCAATACATCTTCCTTTTTTCCAATAAGACAGAAGACTGTATAACTCAAGGGCTATGTCCCTATAACTGGAAAGTAACATCAATTAACTGTGTTCTTGTAACTGAGCTATGACTGTATAGCTAGGAAGTATAATAGTTGTATTTAACCCAGAAACAAGGACTCTATTCCCCAAGACCCCATAACAGTACCACATGTAGTTTAAGGGTGTATTCACACCTCTGGGTCATTTGCTTTGTTCTGATTCAGGTACTTAATTGATAAAATTGTTGCATTTGTGCCTTGGTTCGTTTGTGTTCACACAGCCACAAATCAAGCGGTCCAAATAGTATTGCCAAGCCTCCTGGATTGGCCAGGAGACACTCCGGTAGGCTAATAGCCTCTCGGGATGGAAAACATAATTCCCAGAGATTTTTCTATAGGATTATAATGTAGCAGGTGGTACCTGTGGCTTGCCGTACACACCTTGAATGCAGATAGGGAGCTGTATATGTATGTAGGCTGTATATGTATATGTAGGCTGTATATGTATATAGGCTTTGGCCCATGTAGTCCATGGGCCAAAGCCCAAAATTTCACTTATTGGTATCACTCAAGGTGGCAAATTCTAGTCACATTTTTTGAAAAGGTACATGTCCATAGATTATATTTTGGTATGATAACTTTTGCTAAGTGGTAGCTTCATGTGTTATCAGCACATGAAGTTAACACCCACCTACAATAAATTGCTATCTAGGCACTGGTGCATATCCTACTTTAGGCTCATTGTCAGGACCTTTACTCATGTTTTATGAAGGCATGTTTGGTCTATTTTTTAAGTGTAGACTCATAGCTTTAATTTAAGCCCAGTTGTGAGTCTGTCTAATAAATGTAGAGGTCTTCAAAGAATCAACAACATTCATTTTCGCACAATTTTCGCCTAAACTATAGTCTTTATTTGAGCATTGTGACATGTAGGAACATCACTGACACAAATAACAAAACCTGAAATACTCACAGGACTGTAACAATTGAGGAAATGTATAATCTTCCCATATTATTCCACCATGAAGGCTGATTGTGGGCCTTAAAGTAGAAGATGGGCCCGGCCAGAATTTTCACTAATTGGTACCACCCACGATGGCAAATCCTAGTTTTGTATTTTGAAAAGGTCTGTACCTTTAGATATTTCAACTTGATAAACCTTGACAAGTGGTATCTTAGTCACAGTTAACCCTCATTGACACCAACCGTAGATCCATAGAAAGAGACAATCTTGTCAATTTATTTGAACAGAACAAAAAATCAAGAATTCTAACTTTCAATCACTTATTTAACCAATGATCTTTATCATCACCACCATCACAAATTATAATATTAAACAGTATTCATATTCTGTTTGATTCATCATCATCAGTATCATCATAGTCATCCAGGGTCACAACAACTTCTACATCCTCCTCCTCGCTGTGATGGCTGCAGGTTTGTAGCTTGCACATTTCTGTGCACTTTAGTTTGTTGGCAAGGCAGGAACAGTCTGGAAGCTTACAGGTCTGTCCACACTTGCAGGCCATCAGTTGTGTCAGTGATGTTCCTACATGTTTTCCTCCGACACATGCGCGTGGAAAGTGGAGATTTAGGCTCAAAAGTTAGTTTAATACTTTATTTAGATCATAGACAACATTTCAACAGCTTATTAGTTGACATTCAACAATTGAACTGTTTGTCTGTAGATGTCGTAGAGATGTAGGTATGTTCATGAATTGTCACATATACTCTATAGACAGTTTTCATAGATTTGTGTTGCTAGGGAACACTTTGAACCCTGTCAGCTATAGAGGCAAAGTGACCACCTACTTCCTGCTTCAGCACTGTACCAGAGATTTTCATCCGCCATTTATTTTCCCATAGACATTTCGTAAAATGCGTATAAAAATAGTTTTACTGGTTCAAACCAAATGGTACAGATATATATATAAAAACAGGAGAGATCGCATAACATTTCACTGGGACCGTCCAAAACGTAAGAAAAATGCGGGTTTAAAGAAAGTATTTGTTCTATGTTTTTTTTAGTTTTGGTCTGAGTGAAATGTTCTATTTTATACGCATTTTACGAAATGTCTATGGGAAAATAAATGGCGGATGAAAATCTGTGGTACAGTGCTGAAGCAGGAAGTGACGTTCACTTTGCCTTTCTATTGTACCAGCAAACAATGCAACAACCTAGGGGCAATTTAGAATGTCTAGTTGTGAAGTTAAAAGTGTCTATAGATAATTTGTTGAACGTGTTAAAGAGTTGAATTGTTGAATGTCAACTAATAAGCTGTTGAAATATTACAAGTACTCTGTAGACTCTAAGACATTAAACCTCCATCTTGTCTTATGAAATCATACAGCGACCACCACAGATTTTGTCATAAATAAAAAATATATTTTACTTTTAATTTAAATTACAGCATCAAAGACAACAGAGCAACATTTGAGTTGACATCAGAGGTCACAGTTATTGGCTCAGTGGGCTCGAACACTCATCCTACCTGAGTGAGGAGTGAGGAGTGATGTCATCAGAGTGGACAGTGATGTCATCAGAGGCTGAAATGAGGGGGGGGGGCTATGGTGATGTCATTGTCCTCTCCTTGTTTTCCCTCCTACAATCACAAAGATCACAGCTCCTCCTCGTCACTGGATCCCCCACTACACAAACCCACAACATAAACCAACCAAGATCAGACCAGCAAGTCGAGCCCAGATGATGTCAGGTATCATCGGAGAACACTTGTCCCAGGACCGTGAGTCGAGCACTGAAAGGCTGAACGGGGCAGGACAGCAGGGGGGCGGTCTTTCGCTCGCCAGGTTTCAGGGCGATGCTCTCCGATTGGCCGGGGGGAGGATTGTCCTCAGTCTGCTTGGAGGGCGTCTGTGATTGGCTGCCGGTCTTTTCCGAGGGCTGCTGTGATAGGCTGAGCAGGATGTCCCTCAGCTCGTGCCTCTCGTGGGCGTGGCGGCCGCAGCAGTAGAGCGCGGCCGGGTCGAGTGGGTGGGCCTCCGTGTTGAAAATGAAGCCCCCCTCCCCTAAGACGCACTGCCCCCCCTCCCCCCCCCCTCCTCCCAGGTTTCGGCCAGGAAGAAGGACTCCATCCTGTTGTCCAGCTGGTGGTCCCGCAGGTCTTTAATCTGAGGTGGACAGGAACATTGACAATAGCTGTGTTTACATGGAGCCTTTTCATCAGAATAGCTGCCCAATCAGAATAAAAATGTCAAGTCCGGTCAATTCACAAGCATGTCTCAGAGGACTTTACAGAGAATGTGTCTAGCTAGGTCTAGCTAAGCACAATGAATATGTGACCTGGCATGTCTCAGAGGACTTTACAGAGAATGTGTCTAGCTAGTCCTAGCTAACCACAATCAATAGGTAACATGCAGTGTGTTGACACTTCTGGCAGCAACCCATGTTAAGGGCTTGCCCAGGGGTGGGATTCGATCCAGCGACCTCCCGCTACCAAAAGGCACGTGCTAACCACTATGCTAAGAGACCTAGCTCCCTTGGTAGAGCTGGTTAACAGGCTTTTATACTGGGGAGTGAGTTTAACCAACTTACTCGTGAGTCGCTACCACTCAGGACTCACATTAATTCGGTTACAAACAGAACTTATATACAGCTTCTAAAAAAACAAGCATAGCAAGATAAGAGAGGGAGAGAGCAGAGAGGAGAGAGGAGAGAGAGAACACAACAAGACAGGAGAGAGGAGAAGAGAGAAGAGAGAGAGAACAGAAATCAAAACCTATCTTTGTAGGAAAAAGGGAAGGAACCTTGTGAGGCAGTCAGTCAAACAGACAGACAAACAGACAGTCAGTCATATATTCAGTCACACAGACAGACAGTCATATATTCAGTCAGACAGACAGACAGACAGACAGACAGTCATATATTCAGTCAGACAGACAGACAGACAGACAGACAGACAGTCATATATTCAGTCAGACAGACAGACAGACAGTCAGTCAGACAGACAGACAGACAGACAGACAGACAGACAGACAGACAGTCATATATTCAGACAGTCATATATTCAGTCAGACAGACAGGCAGACAGTCATATATTCAGTCAGTAAGTCAGTCAGTCAGTCAGTCATATATTCAGTCAGACAGACAGACAGTCATATATTCAGTCAGACAGACAGTCAGTCATATATTCAGTCAGACAGACAGACAGTCATATATTCAGTCAGACAGACAGGCAGACAGTCATATATTCAGTCAGTAAGTCAGTCAGTCAGTCATATATTCAGTCAGACAGACAGACAGTCATATATTCAGTCAGACAGACAGTCAGTCATATATTCAGTCAGACAGACAGACAGTCATATATTCAGTCAGACAGACAGACAGTCATATATTCAGTCAGACAGACAGTCAGTCATATATTCAGTCAGACAGACAGACAGTCATATATTCAGTCAGTCAGACAGGCAGACTTACACTAGCGTATCCACAGGGCGTCTTGGCGATCTTCTCTATGGACTCCAGAGCATCCAGGCCCAGCTGGAGGTAGGTGTGGTCACCTGTCGCCCTGAACAGGTACATCGCACTCTCTATGAGCTCTGTAACAAACACACACATGCGCACACACATACACACGCCCACACACACACACACACACACACACACACACACACACACAGACACACACGCGCGCACTCACACACACACACACACACACACACACACACACAGACACACACTCGCGCACACACACACACACACATGCGCACGCACGCACACACAAACACACACGCACACACAGACACACGCACGCACTTGTCTGCCAGGTAGGAAGGTTAACCAGTCTCAATAGGCAGTAACACTTGTCTTCATAGCAGCTGGTTTGTTTGTTATCCAGTCAGTCAGTCAGTCAGTCAGTCAACAATCAATCCCCCGTCTTGTAGCCTTGTTTCTACTGCTGTAGTATGTAGTACACCACCACCCACATCCCCCTAGCCATCCCACCTCACCCCTGGAACCCCGACATGCTACAACCTTCCTTTCCCCTTTTCCATAGCCCTGCCCCCCTGGCTTGCAACTCCTCCACCACCCACATGCACCTAGCCACTCCCCCTACACACCATTCGAATCCCTAGCCCCAACACCCTTCACTAAATGTCCTTAAGTGAGAGTCCTGACTTCATCATCTTCTGACCCCGGCCTGGCCTGCTGGCCAGCGCAGTGGGGAAAATTGATTGAGCGTCTACTCACTTTGGAGAGTAAAGCATTGTGGGCACTGAGAGGGACTTCATGCCTCATGGAGCAATAGCCATGAAGGTTGGTTAAAACAGGAAAGGTTCTATTTTTCTCTTTATTTCCTTTGTTGAAATACATAGCATGTATCATTATTTATTTTTCTTTCACTAAAGCATCTTTAATAATTAGATAGTCTACTAAACACCACAACAATATCCCTTCAGTTCTACAGAGGCAGTTTTTTGAAATTTCCATAAAAAAGATCAAATCAAATTGTGATCAGTAACTCCATCATATTCATGTCCCCAGATAGCTGAGCTCTGTGATCATTCTCATGTTGTTTTACTGCAGCGCTTTTTTAAATGTCAAATTCCTGCTTGTTATAGTCACAAGATCTGGAAACATGAGGGGAGGAGCAACACCTGAGGGGAGGAGCAACACCTGAGGGGAGGAGCAAACATGTGTGAAAGTGCTGCTGAGTGAGAGTGCAGAGCAGAGCAGGAGGCAGGAGCAACAGGAGCTGTGCAAGGTGAGTGTTTAATATGTTACAACATAAATAATTATGATTTAACATTTGACTGTAACAGATCTAACAGTCTGTGACTCTGCACTGTACAGGGAACAAGAGACAGAATTAACTCAACAGTACATCAGCTTCCCACTAAATCAAAAAAGGTGTGAGTTGGTCCTGTAGCGTTGACATTCTTAGAATGATGACATTCAATAAGACAATCTAGCCACATTTTGTCCAGTGAATTTGCTCTGATGCCCTCAGGCCGGCGCTACTATGCGCCCCCTAGGAGAACGAACAGGTACTCCAAGTCTTTCTTTCCTTCTGCTGTCAGGCTGTTAAACACAGACAGTAGTCATTTTAAGTGAATGCCTTCACTCATACAGTATGAGCGCACAACAGGCTGTACGTATCCTGTCTGTGACGAACAGGTTAGGCTTGCTCATACATATATATATATATATTTTATTTCTTATACATGTTCTCATGTCTTTACATATAGAAATATATGTATACTTTTTATTTCTTGTTCATGTTTATATGAGTCTGATCTGTTATCTCTGACATTATTTGTTTGTTTATGTCATGTCATGCTGTTACGTTACGTCCTGTCATGTCTGAAGTTTGTAGCTCACTGTGAGCTTTGAAGGTATTGGGTAGGCTGTGAAACTGAATTGCCCTTCTGGGATTAATAAAAGTTGTCTGAAGTCTGAAGTCTGAATTCTCTAAGACCTTACCCTTAAAAGAAAGATCAGATCCTAATAAAGATCAAAGTAGTCTATTGAGAGCAGGCCTATTAGGAGTTTCTTAAACAGAGCACAAAATGTCTGACAGACTAGACTGAGAAGCAGGATTTTTATTTATTGTTTATTTTTTAGAAGCAGGAAATGTGAGCAGGCTTGGGAAGTAACTGATTACATCTAATCTGGTTACTGTAATCAGGATACAAACAAGTTAACTGTAATCCCTTACAGTTGCATAAAAAAGATGTAATCAAGATTACAGTTACATTTAGTGGAAAATGGGGATTACTAGCAGGATTACATGTATGTATATTCTATTTATTGTATATTGTATCTTTACCCAAGTGGCTGACAGCTGTGTACATATTGATTCTTCCTATTGTCTGTTTTATGTTTGATATCTATGGTGCAAATAAATACAACATAAAACCACTGGAGAGGGGGGAAAACACACTTGAAAAAACACACTTAGTTGGCTCTTAAAAAGGACCAGTGCACCCAAAATAAATAAATAACTAGAAACCAGATCATCAATGCACTGTAATGGAAATATTGTTATTGTTTTATTATTAATGAGAGACAGGCAACACTAGATTGGATGAATGCCTGCTGTAACCAACACAGACGTTGTTTTTTTTGTCATCCTGAGGAGCATGCCCCCAGACTTTATTAGTCAAATGTAGGAAATGTGTTCAAAAGTAATCCAAAAGCCACGGAAAGTAATCAGTTACATTACTTTTTTTATTGTGATACTTGAATTACATTACTGACTAACATTTTTAACAGGTAATTAGTAATTGTATCAGATTACATTTTTAAAGTAACCCTTCCAACCCTGGCAGTGACTGCATTGTGCATATTTGATCTAGTTAAGCTGCATTCCCACTCAACAAAGTCATGCTACATCGCCACCTTCCATGCAGGAAGATAAAGGACGCCACAAGTTGAGTCATGTCCACCTCGTGCCTGAGGGCGGGGCCAGTCGTAGTCAATCATAACTTAAAACATTGTTTCAATAAAGTATTTAGATTCATACTTCAAGTTTGACGTGAAATAAAGCTATATGAAAGGGAATAAGATAAAGAGATAACTTTTCTGTTATAAACTATTAAATGTGTGGTGGGTGTCACAAATGGGTATGTGGTAAGTAGGCCTATTATATATTTTCTATCACAAATCAACAGGCTTCTCTCGTGGTCTTCTTGTCATAGATGCGAGTACAATAATCCAACACTACAGTGCGACAGAGTCCACACAAAAACAAACATGTACAGCATAGAGCATATCCACACAAATTTCATGGAGGCCTTTAACAAATAGCCTAATCTGTAAACACAAAACCTAAAGTGTAAAGGCACTTACACTTAACTGATTAACTTAACTTATTCACTTATTCACTTAAGATTAACCCCATTGCACCAGCTGTCGCTGATCTGTGCCCCCCCAAAAACGCCCCCCCCCCCGACCCCCCACAAAAAAAGGAGAAGAAGAGGAAAGAATAAAAAATATAAAAAATGAAAAAGAAAACTGTGATGGAAGATGTCTATTCATAGAATACATGACTGTGACACCGTTTTTGTAAATCAGAATCAGCTTTATGTATGTGGACATACAGGGAATACGTTGCTCTCAATGTACGTACAAAGGAAAAAAAGAAAAGGTGTGCATACAAGCTAAAATGAACAAACAAGGACAGCGATCATATATAAAGCAAGTTAGCTGCTATTTACATGATATGAGTGTGATGTAGAGCTAGAAATATGTATATAAGAAGGAATAAAAATAAAATCTAATTGTATACCTATGTGCAGTCTAGTATGTAAACCACACTGGATTATAAACAAGGCTATGAGTCAGATATTGCACCGTTGCACTGTGTTATGATGATGCTTGAGCTGATCACTACTGGAGCTACTGTGTTATGATGATGCTTGAGCTGATCACTACTGGAGTTACTGTGTTATGATGACGCTTGAGCTGATCACTACTGGAGCTACTGTGTTATGATGATGCTTGAGCTGATCACTACTGGAGCTACTGTGTTATGATGATGCTTGAGCTGATCACTACTGGAGCTACTGTGTTATGATGATGCTTGAGCTGATCACTACTGGAGTTACTGTGTTATGATGATGCTTGAGCTGATCACTACTGGAGTTACTGTGTTATGATGATGCTTGAGCTGATCACTACTGGAGTTACTGTGTTATGATGATGCTTGAGCTGATCACTACTGGAGTTACTGTGTTATGATGATGCTTGAGCTGATCACTACTGGAGTTACTGTGTTATGATGATGCTTGAGCTGATCACTACAGTGGCCTGTACTACGAATGTTGTATTAGAAGATCCAGGATCTGTCCCTTGATCTGGTTTGTCTAAACCAGATCAGCTCGATTGTAGTTAACTTGTACTACGAACGTCGATTGGCACTCGTTAACTCGAACCAGGTTTTTCTAATCAAGCTGACAGCGCGTGCACATGAAAATGCCCGTGCACTGGAGCTCGTGCCCGCAAAAGAGGCGTGGTTTTTAACAACTGGCAATCAGAGTGCAATATGGACTGCTCCATCTCCGACAGCGCCAGACACGCCTATTTCCTCATTGAATGAAACCGCAAATACAAATCTGCGTTGGATATTATTACTGTTCCCGAATGACTGTCTAAAGTGACCACTTTTATCCACACCAGTAATTTATTTGAAGAGCGGTTTCGTAGGCTATCTACAGCTCTCTATCTACAGTCTTTTGTGGAAGCAATGTGTAATCTATCTCAGTCCAAAATCCGTATGTAGCTATAGACCATTTAGGCTCAATGAATAATAATGATCCGTGTCTGTACTTTGTTCAGTATATTGTATTTCAATTTGTAACCGTCAAATAAAATAAAATAAAATAAAATCAATGTGTTTAGTCGCACTGATTGAATAATTCCTATAGGCTAATCAATAAAAAAAGAATGATAATAAAATAAAATAAATGCTTCTGAACTGAATCGACACGGTATGTGCAGGCATAGATTTCATTTATAAAAAATAGTCTATTTTGTGGTCACATGGCTATTGTAATGTCAGCAGAGTCGCATATCTCCATATTTCATATAATGATGCTGGAAATATGAAGTTCAATCACATCATACAGGCCAAAAGCAACAGAGTTGCAGCTGCAAAATGCAGGAGTAGCCTAGATATGAATCATCTTAATATGGGATCGCCTGTGTGCAGGTGATCCCATATTAAATTGCTTAGATGTAGTAGGCTGTATGACCATTTCAATTCCAACCCAACGTCAGTCTCAGCTCCGTTGCGCACACGGCACCGTGCGCTTTGGAGACGTTTATGTAACCTTTTTATGCCGGTTTAGTGATATGTCTCCACTCACTATTCAGCTGCAATCGATCAGCGGGGTCAAACAACGTATCTAGGCTACTTGAGAGCACAAAAATGAATATATAAAAACATATTCCAAAGTGGTAAGTAGGGCTTAATTAAAATGTAGCCTGCAACAAGTGCAAGGCTTTAGTCCTTGGTTAATTCAACATTACAATTCGTGCTCCTTCCTCGTCCAGAAAGGGGTTGGCCATTTTTCCAAACTGCTGATTTGATTGGTTCGTGGGCGGTGTATTTAAGGTCTAATCTTATCCTTGCAACTTAACCTGCTGCGGACCAGGTTAAGTGTGAAGCATAAGTTGCTATGGAAATATATGTCGGTAAGAAGTTAACTTGCTTTGTAGTACGGCCAAACCAGGTTTAAACCTGAAGTTACCTCGCTAAACCACTAATCTTGCTTTGTAGTACAGGCCCCTGGAGTTAATACTGTGTTATGATGCTTGAGCTGATCACTACTGGAGTTAATACTGTGTTATGATGATGCTTGAGCTGATCACTACTGGAGTTACTGTGTTATGATGATGCTTGAGTTGATCACTACTGGAGCTACTGTGTTATGATGATGCTTGAGCTGTAGCCTGTACTACAAAGCAAGATTAGTGGTTTAGCGAGGTAACTTCAGGTTTAACCCTGGTTTAGCCATACTACAAAGCAAGTTAACTTCTAATCACCATGGCAACTCATCCTGCAAAGCTAACCTGGTCCCGACCAGAGGCCTGTACTACAAAGCAAGATTTAGGTTGATCCTGATAAGTTTGGGTTTAAACCTGGTTTAGCCGTACTACAACGCAAGTTAACTTCTTACCGACATATATTTCCATAGCAACTTATGCTTCACACTTAACCTGGTCCGCAGCAGGTTAAGTTGCAAGGATAAGATTAAACCTTAAATACAGCGCCCACAAACCAATCGAATCAGCAGTTTGGAAAAATGGCCAACCCCTTTCTGGACGAGTTTCCCATTGAGGAAGGAGCACGAATTGTAATGTTGAATTAATCAAGGACTAAAGCCTTGCACTTGTTGCAGGCTACATTTTAATTAAGCCCTACTTACCACTTTGGAATATGTTTTTATATATTCATTTTTGTGCTCTCAAGTAGCCTAGATACGTTGTTTGACTCCGCTGATCGATTGCAGCTAAACAGTGGGTGGAGAAATATCACTAAACCGGCATAAAAAGGTTACATAAACGTCTCCAAAGCGCACGGTGCCGTGTGCGCAACGGAGCTGGGACTGACGTTGGGTTGGAATTGAAATGGTCATGCTTGAATAGCCTACTACATCTAAGCAATTTAATATGGGATCACCTGCACACAGGCGATCCCATATTAAGATGATTCATATCTAGGCAACTCCTGCATTTTGCAGCTGCAGCTGTGTTGCTTTTGGCCTGTATGATGTGATTGAACTTCATATTTCCAGCATCATTATATGAAATATGGAGATATGCGACTCTGCTGACAATAGCCTATATATGTGACCACAAAATAGGCTATTTTTTATAAATGAAATCTATGCCCGCATGTAGGCTACCATGTCGATTCAGTTCAGAAGCATTTTTTTATTTTATTATCATTCTTTTTTTATTGATTAGCCTATAGGAATTATTCAATCAGTGTGACTAAACACATCATGAGATCATTAATATTCATTGAGCCTAAATGGTCTATAGCTACATACGGATTTTGGACTGAGATAGATTACACATTGCTTCCACAAAAGACTGTAGATAGAGAGCTGTAGATAGCCTACGAAACCGCTCTTCAAAGAAATTACCGGTGTGGATAAAAGTGGTCACTTTAGACAGTCAGTCGGGAACAGTAATAATATCCAACGCAGATTTGTATTTGCGGTTTCATTCAATGAGGAAATAGGCATGTCTGGCGCTGTAGGAGTTTTGGAGCAGTCCATATTGCACTGTGATTGGCAGTTGTTAAAAACCACGCCTCTTTTGCGGGCACGAGCTCCAGTGCACGGGCATTTTCATGTGCACGAGCTGTCAGCTAGATTAGAAAAACCTGGTTCGAGTTAATGAGTGGCAATCGACGTTCGTAGTACAAGTTAACTACAATCGAGCTGATCTGGTTTAGACAAACCAGATCAAGGGACAGATCCTGGATCTTCTTATACAACATTCGTAGTACAGAGCCCAGGTTAGCTTCAGAGGATAAGATCAAAATCCATGACAGACCCATAAAATCGGCTCTCTGGAGTCACTCACCATTCCTATAAGATCGCCATATGAAAAATAGATTGCAGTCAACTGAGAATAGAACAAGAAAAACATTTGTGGCTCTGTAGGTTACATAATTAAATTAAGCCTACTTACCACTTTATGTCTTAACAGCTCAACGGTGCGTGGAGAAATATGATCACTATTAATCACCGCAGCGCATATCATACACGAGTGAGGGTGATATTCTCCTACATGCCAGAAAAGCCTATACATATAATATAGATATGGGATAAATATGGGATAGCCCCAATACTAAATATGCAGGCTTCTTGCATGTTTCAGCTGGAACTGTGTCCTGTAGGCTGTATGCCAATATATGAGCAAAAATAGGCTAGTTTTTATCAATGAAAAGTATGCCCGCATCGTCTCAATTCAGTTCAGCAGTTTTCTCTTTTATATTAGGATATCATTATTATAGCCTATATATGAATTATTCGATCAGTGCAACCACACACACATAATGAGTGATAGAGATCATTATTCATTGAGCATGCTTTCTAAATCTATGGTCTAAATAGGCTTACAGATTGTGGAAATTTATAGACTGAGATTACACATTTAATGTACATTTACACTCGCACAAAGCTGCTGTAGGAGACAGAAATCGCTGATCAAAGTAAATCAAATGACTGATGTGAATACAAGCGGCAGCTTTAGACAGTCCTTCCGCAGACTATATCCAACGCGGATTTTCATTCTGCCATAGGTTACATTAAATATCCGCAAAAATCTCTGATCCCACTGCGCTTTCATTGAATGAGGAAATGGGTGTGGGCGTGGGTCAACTCAGCTGTTCATAATGTGATTGGCTAGCGCACCTCTTTCGCGTGGACGCGCGCCTGTGCACGAGCGAAAAACGTGCGCGTGCACAGGCAGATCCCAGATAAACCCAGCTTCAGTTATCGAGTAGAAAACCAGCGTCGTAGTATCGTTAAACTAGATAGCTTTGATCCTGTTCAGTCAAACCAGATCAAAGTGACAGATCGCGGGTCTGTTAAGACAGCTTCGTAGTACAGGCTACTGGAGTTACTGTGTTATGATGATGCTTGAGTTGATCACTACTGGAGCTACTGTGTTATGATGATGCTTGAGCTGATCTTTACTGGAGTTACTGTGTTATGATGACGCTTGAGCTGATCACTACTGGAGTTACTGTGTTATGATGATGCTTGAGCTGATCACTACTGGAGTTACTGTGTTATGATGATGCTTGAGCTGATCACTACTGGAGTTACTGTGTTATGATGATGCTTGAGGTGATCACTACTGGAGTTACTGTGTTATGATGATACTTGAGCTGATCACTACTGGAGCTACTGTGTTATGATGATACTTGAGCTGATCACTACTGGAGCTACTGTGTTATGATGATGCTGGAGCTTATCACTACTGGAGTTACTGTGTGATGATGCTTGAGCTTAGGGATGCACGATATATCGTCGATCATATCGGTATCGGTCAGATGTTGCAATGTTAATATCGGTTATCATTATCAGCCAAATTCTTCACATTGATATGAAATAATGCAGTAAATCTATGATTTATGGGCTTTTCCAAAGGCTTTGCAAATAAAGAAATGCATAACTTTTTCAAATTCAGTGTTAACATGTGTTTTTCAGTACGTACAAAATGTGATGATCATAAAAATGTGGTTTTATACAGATCATATCGACATCGGTAAATATCGGTTATCGGCCATAACGGCAATGTTAATATCGGTTATCGGCATCGGCCAAAATTTTCGTATCGGTGCATCCCTACTTGAGCTGATCACTACTGGAGTTACTGTGTTATGATGATGCTTGAGCTGATCACTACTGGAGTTACTGTGTTATGATGATGCTGGAGCTGATCACTACTGGAGTTACTGTGTTATGATGATGCTTGAGCTGATCACTACTGGAGTTACTGTGTTATGATGATGCTTGAGCTGATCACTACTGGAGTTAATACTGTGTTATGATGATGGTTGAGCTGATCACTACTGGAGCTACTTTGTTATGATGATGCTTGAGCTGATCACTACTATACTGTGTTATGATGATGCTTGAGCTGATCACTACTGGAGTTACTGTGTTATGATGATGCTTGAGCTGATCACTACTGGAGTTACTGTGTTATGATGATGCTTGAGCTGATCACTACTGGAGTTACTGTGTTATGATGATGCTTGAGCTGATCACTACTGGAGTTACTGTATTATGATGATGCTTGAGCTGATCACTACTGGAGTTACTGTATTATGATGATGCTTGAGCTGATCACTACTGGAGCTACTTTGTTATGATGATGCTTGAGCTGATCACTACTATACTGTGTTATGATGATGCTTGAGCTGATCACTACTGGAGTTACTGTGTCATGATGATGCTTGAGCTGATCACTACTGGAGTTACTGTGTTATGATGATGCTTGAGCTGATCACTACTGGAGCTACTTTGTTATGATGATGCTTGAGCTGATCAATACTGAGGCCTGTACTACAAAGCCAGTTTAGTGGTTTAGCGAGGTAACTTCAGGTTTAAACCTGGTTTGGCCGTACTACAAAGCAAGTTAACTTCTTACCGACATATATTTCCATAGCAACTTATGCTTCACACTTAACCTGGTCCGTAGCAGGTTAAGTTGCAAGGATAAGATTAGACCTTAAATCCACCGCCCACGAACCAATCGAATCAGCAGTTTGGAAAAATGGCCAACCCCTTTCTGGATGAGTTTCCCGAAGGAGCACGAATTGTAATGTTGAATGAGTAATGGTAATCAATGTTAATGTTAATCAAGGACTAAAGCCTTGCACTTGTTGGCTATTTTAATTAAGCCCTATACCACTTTGGAATATGTTTTTATATATTCATTTTTGTGCTCTCAAGTAGCCTAGATACGTTGTTTGATCCCGCTGATCGATTGCAGCTGAATAGTGAGTGGAGAAATATCACTAAACCGGCATAAAAAGGTTACATAAACGTCTCCAAAGCGCACGGTGCCGTGTGCGCAATGGAGCTGAGACTGACGTTGGGTTGGAATTGAAATAGTCATAGCTTACATGCTGGCCTACTACATCTAAGCAATTTAATATGGGATCACCTGCACACAGGCGATCCCATATTAAGATGATTCATATCAGCCTACTCCTGCATTTTGCAGCTGCAAGTGTTGCTTTTGGCCTGTATGATGTGATTGAACTTCATATTTCCAGCATCATTATATGAAATATGGAGATATGCGACTCTGCTGACAATATATGTGACCACAAAATAGGCTATTTTTTATAAATGAAATATATGCCCGCACATACCGTGTCGTTCAGAAGCCTCTTTTAATTTTATTATCATTCTTTTTTTTATTCATAGCCTATAGGAATTATTCAATCAGTGCGACTAAACATGACATCATTATTATTCGTTGAGCCTAAATGGTCTACGGATTTTGGACTGAGACATTAGGCTACACATTGCTTCCACTCGCAGTTTATTGAGAGGGTGAATTCAGGTGCTGTAGGATACGTGGAGGCAGAAACCGCTCTTCAAATAAATGACTGATGTGAATAAAAGTGGTAACTTTAGACAGTCATTCGGGAACAGACTAAAAATATCCAATGCGGATTTTGATTCTGACATAGTAGTCGATGGCTTTGATGAATGAGGAAATAGGCGTGTCTGGCGCTGTAAAAGCTACGGTTCTGAGCTGAGCGGTCCATATTGCATTGTGATTGGCTAGTTGTTAAAAACCACGCCTCTTTTGCGGGCACGAGCTCGTGTGCACGGGCATTTTCATGTGCACGCGCAGTCAACTTGATTAGAAAAACCTGGTTCGAGTTAACGACTGGCAAACGAGGTTCGTAGTACAAGTTAACTACAATCGAGCTGATCTGGTTTAGACAAACCAGATCAAGGGACAGATCCTGGATCTTCTTATCCAACATTCGTAGTACAGGCTACTGGAGTTAGTGTTATGATGATGCTTGTTATTGTCAGTCTTTTGTACTGTTTGGCCCTGCAAACCAAGTTTCCTTCGGGATATCAATAAAGTTTTGAAATTGTGAATTTTGTTATGAAACATTCAGCAGCATAATTAGCTGTGGCATATTGGTTATAATGGTGATGTTGTCTCTTAAAATTAGATTCACTAGGTGAGGATGAACACATTATTGTTCTCCTTTATTGCATCTCTATTTACACTGGAATGGTAATAGATGCAGGTTTACTCACACTGGAGTCATATTCCAGAGCTTCTGATCTTTCACAGAAGACCAGACATCTGTATGAAGGCCTCATGGTTGAGGAGCTATCCTGATTTATTTTGGGTATGTCTGTCTAGGTGAGAGAACACTCTCACAGCACCCGGGGCAACATGCTTTGACACTTCAATGCAAATGAAAAAATATGAAGTGTAGAAGAACAGATGGACTTTTAGAAAGAAGGAATAAAATACATTGGATCAGTGTTACACAGACATTCCTCGCTGCTACAAAGCAACACCCCGACCCCCATTCGGCAAATCGGACCACGCCTCTATCTGGCTCGTCCCCAGGCACAAACCAAAGCTCAAACTCCACCCCCCAGTCTACCGAACCGCCCAACGCTGGTCAGACGAATCAGATGACATCCTGAGAGACTGTTTCGACCAAGTGTTATGGGGAGAATTCAACACAGGAGACCTGGAAGAATATGCTGAAACGGTGTCATGTTTTATAAAAAAATGCACAGAGGACATAGTCCCCACAAAAACAGTCAGAACAATGCCAAACCAGAAACCCTGGATTAACTGTGATGTCCGGGCTGCACTTCACGCCCGGACCACCGCCTTCAAGTCCGGGACGCCAGAACAATACAAGCAGACGAAATACGCCCTCCAAGCTACAATAAAAAAAGCGCGGAGAGAATATGGAAGGCAGCTGGAGGCAAAACTGGACTCCAACAACCCCAGACACCTGTGGAGAGGACTGCATGCTGCAACAGACTTCAAAGGGGAAAGGCAGCAAAACGCCAACGTGTCACCCACTCTGCCAGACGAACTCAACGCGTTCTACGCCAGGTTCGACCCCTCTGCCAGAGCGCCTCCCCTCCTCCCCCCCTACCCCTCTCCTCCCCACCACCCCACCTCCACCTCCCCCCCTCCTCTCCCCCCCCCTCAGCCACCTCTCCCCCCCATCACCCCCCCCTCTTCTCCTCCCCCCCATCAACCCCCCCTCTCTCCTCCCCCCCACCACCCCTCCTCCTCTCCTCCCCCTCACCACCCCCCCTCTCTCCTCCCTCCCACCACCCCTCCTCCTCTCCTCTCCCCCATCACCACCCCCTGTCTCCTCCCCACCACCCCCCCCCATCACCCCCCCTCTCTCCTCCCCCCCACCTCCCCCCCTCCTCTCCTCCCCCCCCTGCCACCTCTCCCCCCCATCACCCCTCCTCCTCTCCGCCCCCCCACCACCCCTCTCCCCCCCACCCACCTCTCAGCACCCCACCCACCCCTCAGCACCCCCACCCCCTCCCATTCCCACCCAACAACCAACCCCCCCCACCTCCCACCCCCCACAGACCCAGACCGCCCTCTCACCATCACTGAGGATGAGGTGCGCCGGACGTTCCTGCGCATCAACCCACGCAAGGCGGCCGGCCCGGACGGCATCCCCGGGCGGGTCCTCAAGGCCTGCGCCCACCAGCTGGCAGGCGTATTCACAGACATTTTCAACCAGTCTCTCTCCCTCCGACAAGTTCCCTCCTGCTTCAAAGCAGCGACAATCATCCCCATCCCCAAGCAGCAGAAAGTGACCAGCCTCAATGACTGGCGCCCAATAGCCCTCACGCCAATAGCCAGCAAGTGCTTTGAGAAGCTGGTCATATCACAGATCCGCCCCACATTCCCCCCGGACCACGACCCGCTACAATTTGCATACCGCCCCAACAGGAGCACAGCGGATGCAGTAGCACACGTGCTCCACACCGCCCTGTCCCACCTGGAGGGAAAGGACACCTATGTAAGAATGCTGTTCGTGGACTACAGCTCAGCATTCAACACCATAGTACCCTCCAGGCTGGTACACAAGCTCAAGGATCTGGGACTAAACACAGCAATGTGCGACTGGATCCTGGATTTCCTGACAGACCGCCGCCAGGTGGTGAGGGTGGGCAACCTCACCTCCTCCCACTGACCATCAGCATAGGAGCGCCCCAGGGGTGCGTCTCCAGCCCCTTCTGGTACGACCTCTACACCCACGACTGCGTGGCGACTCAAACTTCGAACACCATCGTGAAGTTTGCAGACGACACAGCAGTCGTGGGGCTGATCTCGGGGGGCGACGAGACGGCCTACAGAGAGGAGGTGGGGGCCCTGGAACAATGGTGCCAGGACAACCACCTCTCTCTGAACGTCTCCAAGACCAAGGAGATCATTGTGGACTACAGGAGGGGGGGGGGGGGGGGCACACACCCCCCAATCACCATCAACGGCACAGTGGTGGAAAGGGTGGACAGCTTCAAGTACCTGGGAGTCAACATCCACCAGGACCTGACTTGGGCCGGCCACACCGCCACTGTTGTCAAAAAGGCCCAACAGCGAATACACGGACTCAGGCGCCTGAAGAAATTTGGGCTAAGGCCAGAAATCCTTACGGACTTCTACAGAGGCACCATTGAAAGCCTGCTGACTGGCTGCTTCACCACCTGGTACGGGAACTGTACCACCATGGACCGCAGGGCGCTACGGAGATTGAGACGCGCGGCCCAGCGCGTAACAGGATGTGGGTTGCCAGAACTGCATGAACTGTATAAACAGCGGTGCCTCAGGAGGTCCCTGAAGATCATCAAAGACACAAACCATCCCCACAACAGCCTGTTCTTCCTGTTACCATCAGGGAGAAGATACAGGGTTCCAAAAGCACGCACAAATCGCTTGAGGAACAGTTTCGTCCCGCAGGCCACGAGACTCCTTAACATACACAAATAGTGAAGTAGCCGTACTGTACCGTACTGTAGCTGCTACCATTACGTATGTCTAATGTTTAATTGTATGTTTAATAAGGAATATGCTATTTGCACCTGTATGTCAAATACGCCGAAGTTAAAACGCTGAGTTTAATTGTATGTTTAATAAGGAATATGCTATTGGCACCTGTATGTCAAATACGCCGAATTTAATATGTTTAAGCACGTTTAAAGTATGCACACGACATGTGCACCTATGTGCAGTGAATATGCCACTGTCTCTGACTTGTCTTATCACTATACTGCCTTATTGATTGTTGTGTCTCTTGTTGTTTTTTGCACTCAATGCCCTGTTATATTTGTACTATGTTGTAAACGGAGTTCACAGCACAAGAATTTCACACGTGATACTTGTACCATGGAGTGACAATAAAAATCTTGAATCTTGAATCTTGAATCTTGAATAAAACATTGCTCAGTCCTACCATCACATGTTTTAATGATCTATTACACAGTGAATATTGAACGGAACCTTGACTTTAAAACATTATAATGTAAATCAAATCGCAATCTGTCCGCTTCCTGTTGCTGAAAAATCACGATTAGATAGTTTCCCCAAATTGTTCAGCCCTATAGGCTACTCATGACCGTGTGTGTGTGTGTGTGTGTGTGTGTGTGTGTGTGTGTGTGTTTCTCCTCTCAGAAGATGAGTGTTCATGTGGAGGAAGAGGGTGGAGCAGAGCCTCCTGACAGCTGTCTGTCTGTGGAGGAGTTTCCAACACTCTTCAGTCATCAACATGGACTCTCAGACACAAAGTAAGACAACTGTTACTCTCTAAACTTCATAATAGCCTGAGGAGGCCCTGGACTGGATATATGGGATTACATTTATGTCAGAAGGCGAGAGCGCAATCAAACAGAAGCACGAGCGTATTACCGTAAATTCCGGACTATAAGACGCACCGGTCTATAAGCCGCACCTTCAAAGGTGACTATTTTTTTCTTCTATAAGCCGCACCGGACTATAAGCCGCGGGTGTTTTGATGTTTAATTACCATATGTAAGGCTTCGTGCACAGAGGGGATTGTCGGGAATGGATGGCTGTTTGGGGAAGCTCCCATTTATTAACATTTCAACAAAACAAAAGTCAGGTCACTAATCCCCAGACAAAATCACACATTGTGGTATTTTTTGTTTTTTTTACAGTGCACACAGTGTCCGCGGTGTGGTGAAAAGAGGGCAAGAGAGGAAATTAAAACAGAAGTGGATTTATAGTTAGAAAGAGTGCTAAAGAAGAGAGAATTCCGTTTTTTATTTTTTTATTTTAGTTACCCACAGTACTATTGACCAGTCCAACTCAAAAGATATTCGGCAGTTTCACTTTGAGCTCTTGTTCCGCCGCTGTCCATCAATGGTTATGACGAGTCTCGCTGGGTACAGTACGCCAAAGCGATATCCATTGACTCGATGATGCTGTTGTATGTTGCGCGTTTCTGTTGCACCAACGCGGAGGTCCTGCCGGGACGAAAAAGCGCGTACCCTCCCAGGTGAGGGGCTTCTTCCCCGCAGCCTGGAGGATGAGTTGACGGTCGGGCCAGCGGAGTAGGCAGATGAAGATGGCCCTCGGTGGCAGGCCGGAAAGAAAGAAGAAAGGAGGAGGAGGAGAAACCGCCACCTCCACAGCCAGCCACCTCACACACCCCAACTGTTTAATAGTGCCCGGCTCGCATGCCTCTCGGTCGGCTGGCCGGACAATATGCACCCCGCTGCAGCAGCACCTTCGGGAGGTTTTCTCACTGTGTTCGGGACTTCGGCTCTAACTCGGCCAGATGGCTGGACACGAGTGAAACTCTTCACGGTTGCATTATTTTCTTTAGTGAGTGAGTGGATGGACTTCTGCACGTTTTCAAACTTGTTTTCAAGCTGCTCAAAACCTCTGAGCGATGTCGGACTTAATCGATAGTGTTTCACGGAGTAAAAGTTTAGCCCAAGCGGTGTATCTCCAGCCTCCAGCAGGTGAGTCATTTCCTCATTCATGGCGTGATTGCTTCGTCTTTTTCTTTCTGCTTACCTGTGTTGTGTTATGTTATGTTATGTTATGTTGTTAAAAGAGGGCAAGAGAGGAAATTAAAACAGAAGTGGATTTATAGTTAGAAAGAGTGCTAAAAAAGAGAGATTTTTTTTTTTTTTTTGGAAAAAATCCATAGATAAGACGCACCGTTATATAAGCCGCAGGGGGCAAAAAAGGCCAAAAAACGGGAAAAAAGCCGCGGCTTATAGTCCGGAATTTACGGTATATTGTTTCACACGCGCAAATACATACTCATACTCGCGCAATCTTACATCCTGCGCACAAAGACTGCACTGAGGGCACTGAACAGGCAGCTGGGGGCGAGGTAAAGAATGTTACCCGTGTATTTAGTACCAGCGAGCACACAAGCAGCCACCGTGTTGCTGCTGCTCTCCCTCCCTCTCTGTCTTTCTCCTCTCTCGTGTTGAGTTCTGTGCGCTCGCGTTGTTACTTTTGACAATTGTGGGCCGAAACAGTTACATGTTCATAGCGTTACTGCTGCGAGCAGCCGATGGCTGTACCCTGTCGGCATTTAACGTTAGTTACAAAAGCACGTAGACAGTGGGCCCTATTCTCCCACAAGCCTTCGGCGCTAAAACAGGCCTTAAACGCAAAAAAACGTGCCTTGCGCCTGTTTTGGGACGATATCAATATGGCTTTAGGCTGCCAAATGCGCTTTAGGCCGAATGGGCGTGGCGCAGTCCCAGAATGGGCCAAAGTGGGCGTGTCGGCGCTAAATACCGGCGTACTGCTATCTTCTGACCTGGCGTTAATTTAGCGCCTTGCGCCTTTAAAAAGCAGGCCTATTCAGTGGGCCAGTTGTTTGGAGCGCTCCCCTCTGGCTCTCTCCCTCCCCTCTGGCTCTCTCCTCTTTCACCCTTCTCTGTGTCACCTCTCTCCCTCTCTCCTCAGTCTAGCCACTTCTTAACATGCAGTGGAATCCGTATTATAACCTGCACCTAGCCGGTTGGCCTGCATGTTAAACAACAATTAGCCGGCCTACGCGCACTCCCGCGAGTCCGTATCTTATCTACCTCGACCACCGGTATAAGATCCGCTTCCACGCAATCGCAGCTCATGTTAAACAGCTGGCAGGATATTATCCGCATATCCGTAGTGGGCAGGTGTGGCTCGTGACTCACTTCACGTTCACTAGTTTATTAATTAATGAATCGTTCGGGCAATCGCTTATATCAACGAGCAAACTCACGGTTTCCTCAAGTGCTGCAAAAACGGATTGATTGATTGTTTGGCCAATGCGCTTCAGCTGCAGCCAGGCAGGTCCAGTGCATCAGGTCTGCTGCTGCTGCTGCTTGCTTGCTCCCATGTCAGAAAAAGCCTAACTTGTGTGGGGAGAAATACATTGAAAACTAGTTAGATATGACTTGAAATGCCACTTGTAAAATAAATCACCCACAGTGATTGACGACAGTCCGACCACTATTTTGACTGGGCTGCGCCTGCTTTATGTAGCAATGTGAAGCGCTCATTTTTTGGCACATTGCCACCCCTCGTTGGAATGGACTCCGTTAAAACCAACGGCATGCTTTTTGAAGTCTCCAGATTTGTCGCTAACGTGATGCAGCCAATTATATCAGCAGGCAGTGTTGTGTGCCTCTCCACTGCGTAGAGAGGATAGGAGCTGACTGACTGATAGGCTATCAAACTTTTGTGGGGAGAAATAGCCTACATTTAAAACTAGTCAGATATGACTAGTTGCCACTTGTAAAATAAATCACCCACAGTGATTGACGACGGTGCGACCACTATTTTGACTGCCTCATAGCTACAGCTGCTTCCTATCACATTTCTTGTTTTCGATAGATGCTACCGCGCCGCCCGCCCCCCCCCCCCCCCCCCCCCCCCCCCCCCCCCACTGGCAGAAAAAACGGCTCATATCCAGTTGTTTCTTAACAAAGACCCCTGATGTTTAGAAAGGCAAAACCTGAAAATATCCTGCTCTCTCTAGCAGGACATGATCCAGAGTTCATGTTTAAAAGGCACTTCTGACAGGCACAATACCGACTGTCTCTGACTCCCTCGCTCAGAGTCCCATAGAAAAAATAAGCTGTAACTTCACTGTAATGTGAATGTCCCAAGATGCATTGTGTTTCTCCATTTCGCTACTAAATAGCAACCAAATGAGCCGAAAACCTATATTAAGGGAGGATCTAAATAATGTGTAATGGTAAGACAACCTCCAATTGTAGAACATTTCAATATTGGACCAAATAAAACATCGAAATGAAAACACCACCCTATTTGAAACATATATGTCCTACTGGGGCTATAAATATCCCTTGTCGATTTAACGTGATTTAGATAAGTGACAGCGGAACGCGCTTCGGAAGCTTCTACTGTCATCTGCTATACTGTGATGAATAAAAACACATTTATGCAATGACTTTACATAATGTAGGCTATATTTATGTGCATCATCCTTCCTGCAGCAGGCGAGAGAAAATGATATCTTTCTGGACAAACTTTCACCAATCTAATAGGCTATATTTTTCTAGCTGATGCGTTTAGAACATTATTTTCACTT